>NW_022900923.1:35125525-35158143 GCF_012274545.1 Fukomys damarensis
AAAAAAAAAAAAAAAAAAACAGAATCAGGCACTTTGTTAATCATATGCTAGATATGCCTCACAAAATATGAACTCAACTACTGTCAATATTTTTCAGATGAAATATATTTAATAATTAACTTTCATATTTTAACTAAAGTTTCAATAGATAATGCAAATATTAAAATTACCCTTACTTTATGTACAAATCCATAGCAGGTATAATCAAACTTTTAGTTTTACTTATAAAAAATAAGGAAAATAAAAAATAGAAGGCAACAAAATCATAACTCCGCAGATTTCTGCATAAAACTATACACACAGCAAGTGGGAAGAAAAGTTCAGTGTGGCACTGGAGACAAAAAGTCTTAAAATAATGTATAATTTCTAACAAAAAACTGATGATCTGCATTCTCAAAAAATTTAAACATGTTAAATGTATCATCATGCAATGATCAGGAATTTATAGTCAGAAATGATTAGTGAATGGCATTAATATCCTAGCACTAGACATTAATTTCTCGATGTGTATTTGTGAATTTCACAAATAAGGCATTTAAAAGGCTCATCTAGAGAGAAGTCTAGTTTGATTATAAATGAGATTATACAATTATAAATTTAAAGCTACTCAAAACATAAAATTTATTAGTTTGAGAAAACCTTCTCATTTAAAAATATTTTCCATATTCTTTCCAACATACCTGATGTATCCAAATATGAACCTTCATAGGCCAGGGCAAGACTGTACAAGTTTTGTGAAAGTTGCTAATTTTCCTGGATTTGTGCTCAGAAACAAAACGTGGGTATTGTTTTTTTCTTTAAAAATTTTGTTATAATCTTGTTGTCCTCCAAAAGAGAAGTATGACTAAAATGTCACACTTTTCAGATTTATTTTCATGTAGAAACATTGTTACATATGTTAATTCAAAAATATCTGGTAATATCTTTTTGGTGTGTCAGAAGGTATGATGAAATAGGTATTTCTGGAAATTAGAGGTGTTTATGTGGGCTTTGGTCAAAGAATAAATATTTCCTACTTGGCTGTTACATGTAAATGTATAGGCTGCAAGTATGTCTGAAGGGTCCAAAACCTATGTGTTTCTTTAATATGTCTAATAGTAACTCTGCTTCTAAGATTATGGCAATATCCAGTCAAGTAACTGTAAAACACATAATTTTCTGTTATACAGCTAGTGCTCAGGAGGTAAAAGTTATGTGAGATTTTTTCCTAATGCAAAGTCTACATTTGCTTAAGAGTAAAGCACCAAAGCAAGATCTGCTTAAAGAAATTCTCTGGTTGTTAAAATAAATGAGTTGGAAATGAGTTTGAAGTCGCTTCATACAGACTCTTAAGCCAGTTTGCTAAATGTAGTCACTGAACTCTGCTGTATCTGCTAAAGGGCAATCCAGAGACAACTAGGGCCTAAGTTCTGTGGCAAAAGACCCAAAATGGTCAGATCATAGGTGAGCAGATTTTATGTGTATTTGTGTGTGCATGTGACAGCTGTAGGAATGGGATGGCTTGCATTTCTCACTTGTTCAACTGCATCTTTAATTGCTGAGCATGCATGATTTTGTTACACAGAAAAAAAGATGAATAATTTGGTTTCCTGTCTTCATCTGACCTCAGATAATTCAACAACTGCTAGGTATTTAGCACCACACCTGCCTCCCATGTGCAAGGTCCTGAGTTTGTTCCCTGGTATTGAAAAAAATTTTTTTTTCACCAATTTGGCAGAAAGAAACACATGATCAAAATCACTATTTAGATTTAAGAGAAATTCAGAATGTTCTATACGGGTACCCAAAACAAGCGACTTAATAACTAATAGATTTAGTGAATCATTAGGATTTAAAAAGATTTCTCAATACAAGTTTAGTCCTAATTCTTTTTGTTTGACACAGGTCCTCACTATGTTGTTTAGGCTGGTTTTGAACTCTCTAGGATATGTTGCTCAGTCTGGCCTGAAACTCTCAGCAGTCTTCCTGCCTCAGCCTCCCCAGTGCTGAGGTTATAATTGTGTGTCACCATGCCCAGCCTGAGTATTAAAAGGGAGAATTTGTTTCTTTAGAAATGTAGGAAAGATGGAAATATTGCAGGTACATGAATGCTCTAGGGGAGACTGATTAATGTTTGTTCTTTGTGCACAATTGTGGGGGAATAAGAAGTTGTAGTTTACTATTGCTTGGCCATAAAGTTTAATGCAGAGAAAGTGTGATGAAAAAAAAAAAGATGAAAAACCTCACAACAAACACAACTGACAAGGAGGCAGGGGCCAGTTCACAGAGGTTCTCAAATTCAGAGGTAATTTTAATTTTCTTCTCTAGACATCTCCATGGGGATACGTTACTTTGCAACAATACAGAAGTTAACTTGGAGCATCCCAAAAGTACAGAAGGCAACAGATGAGGGCCATAGAAGAGCAACGAGGATGGAGAGGCCAGGGACAACTTGAGGAAGCTCAGGAGGCCGAGCTAGAGACATGGGAACTAAAGTGGAATGAAAGAGGCTAAACAAACTTTCATGATCCTGACAGATTCGAGACGTGGACATTATAAACTCAGCTTTCAACATAGTCTGTTCAGCTTTCCAGGAAGAGTGATCCAGCAGGCAACTGCAATTTAGGGCAGTGATATAAGCTAGCAACATATCGGTTTCTGAGCAAAAAAGAACATATTTGTAAGCCTATGATGAATCAAGTTTCATGTTGGGCAAATCTTGGGGAAATAACTTTTTAGATGACAAGAAGAGACAGCCTTTTGAAAAGTGCTATGAGAGATATATGACTAGACTCAGAAAAATAAAACACCCAAGGAAAAATTTTAATAGCATATAGTGATCAAAATGTCTAATGTGGGCCGAGAATCTAGCTCAGTGTTTCCACTGCCTGCCTTGCAAGTGCAAGGTCCCGAGTTCAATTCAATGTAAGAGTTCCAAGTATTTAGAAATACAACAATTGGAACTTCAGTATTGGCATAAATAAAGGCCAACAAAGGTGTGGAAGAAGATAGATTGATGGTTACCCCTACAAAATTCTGTTCACCTATTAAAATGTGGCATCCATTCTATATGTTGCTTGTAACGTACGGGGCCTTCATGCTCTTGACTTTGGTACAGCCTCTTACTGTAAATGTGAGCTTTCCTCATAAGAAACAGTACATTTTAGTAGGCAAAAATCAACCCCAGAAGTTTTGAAATTTTACTTTAGGGCAATAAGACTGCCACAATTACACGAAAGATGCATTATACGCCACTGTCCTTGTCCAGAGATGAAGAACTGCATTACACATACACCAACTGCACTGTGCCCATTCCCTGAGCTTCTGGACAACACCTTAAAGCAGAACTGTAAGGTTAGGGGTCCAGATCTTCTATACTGGACAATAAGTCAGCCTCACCAAATCTCTAGGGATTATATTACTCTTATGTTTAGCAAACAGAACTGTTCTTTGCTTTGAAGGGAGACACTGTCTCTATTATAAAGAGAGAGCTGCCTATTATAAAGCCAAAGGCTGATTATAGTCATCCTTAAAAATAGTCTGGAACAGAGGCAGGAAAGGTTTCTGCTTACAAGTTGTACAGAAATAAAGAACAAATTATGTTCAACAATATCCATGTCTATTTATACTTTTTGGTTTGTGTGATTTTTTTCTGTAAATATGCCATTCCATTCAGCACTCTAATTATTAAGATCATGAGAATCTATAAAAAATCAAATTTTTTCTTTATTCAGCATTAAGGCTACTATGAACAAGATTTCAAGCAATAACAAGAAGTCACCTGAATATTGTGAAATAGGAAGAAAATGTCTGAAGGAGTAGGGGAAGTGGGAGGGGTAAGGTAAAGGAAAGAGGGAAAAGAAAAAAATAGGATGAAAAGAAAAACATGGAAACAAGTCTTTGTAAATAGGGAGGGGTGGAGAACAGGGGAACGGGGACAAAATAAGAGCCAAGATCCTAATGACGAATACAACTGTATTGTATACCTAAAATGTACCAATAAACTTAATGGAGAGGAAAAAAAAAAAAAGAAGTCACCTTGAAGTACTGACCTCTGCCATAATTCCCATGGCCCTAAATTTAATGGCAAATTTTGAACAAATGATTTGAACCTTTGAGGTACACCTCAGAAAGCCAGTTGAATTTATCCAGATTTGCTTCTGACCTTTGCATTGGCTGTGGTATTTAGCTAGACATAGCTGGATCCATGTATTGCAGATTTATAAACTGCTCTCTGTTCCAGCGGAGAAAGCCTAAGGTGTTTGTCATTAGGAACTACCCTGGCCCGTGAGTTGACGCTCAACCTGAGTGCCTTCCACAGCTGAGGAGGAACCGTTAGTCATTTTAGCTAATGTCAAGAACAGGCCAGATTTCCACAACGTTAGGTTGTCGTGTGTCCCTGAGGATGTAACCACCCTTTTGTCTCTCTTTCCATAAAATTTTGTTGAGTAATGTTATTTGTAGTTTCCCTCCCGAGTTTGGAGATATTTTTATACCTTTATTCAAGTTATACAGCATTGGGTGAAAAATAAGAAAAGCAAGGTGGTTTTTTCTTTTTTCAGAATATGATGCCAGGAATCACATAAATCTTCTTAATAATGCTAAATATGATCATTTGGTAAAATGTAAAGCACCAGCTTGTTCCACTCTATAATCACTATTATTTTCTTTGTGATTAATACATCTTTTCTTTGAGAGTATCGACATACTCCACTTTTTTTTTTTTTAACTTTTGCTATTTTAATGCACACTGGCAGATCTTACTGACAAGAAGTGTGGCTGCAGGCTTCTCATGGTGATTTTATATTTTCTTCTTTTTTTTTTTTTCTTCTGCCTGCTACCAGGGATTGAATTTAGGACGCTGCACTTACTTGCCAGGCAGGTGTGGTACCACTGAGCTAAATCCCAGCCCTCATTCTCTTTATTCTTTTCATATTGTTTAATCTGAACTCTTCTAAGAAAAAAAATTGTCCCTTTATATTATACAGTTATTTATACAACTATGGGATGCATGTTTCACTGTTTATGTTATAGTCAATACTAGTTATAATTAATTCTAAGATTGCTCAAATCATTGGCAGTTCTTTTATGTCAGCTCCTGTTATCACCTGACATAGTCTGATTCTTGTTTCCCTTTCCCTACTTCCCCATGCTCAGCCATACGATTTGGTAGCATCAAATTTGCCCCTCTAAGCTGTGTGGTAATAAGGTACTGAAATTATACCCTTGGCAAACATAACACAATTTTGTTCCAATTAAATTGCGTGGAACTCAAGACCTTTGTTTGATTTCTGAAGATATAACCTCTCATTTTCCCTTACCAGATGTTAGTATCCATTTGAGAACACTGCCAGTGCTTGTCACACTACGCATAGACCATGTTGTCCACCGTTAGAAGGAAAAGACACTCTTTGAAGCTCAATAATATTGCTGGGACAACAACAACAAAAAAGGCAAGACAGATGTGTGATTGAGGGAGCTTCTGAGGAGTTCTAAATTTTCCCTAAAGTTAATTAATGCACTTTATACTTGAACCAGATTAATATTTGTAACTCGCAATGAAATAATTTCTTTATGTCAAACCATATCTGTATCCCCCTATCAAGTTTCCATTTAGATGATCAGTGACAAGAATACCAGCTCTGAAATGACGTTTGTGGGTTGCCTCTTTGCCAACAACTTGTTAGCTTTAAATAACTTCCAGCATTCAATCATGAGCAGTGTTTATATTTCTCCACCGAAGTACACAATTCCCTGGCACATACGTTTTGGTGTTGTTTTACTTTAGCATTGTCCACTACCATGTGATAGCTGATTGATATTTGGAGAATCTTTGGGATAAACTAATTGCTATGGATTATATATTCCTTTTATTATCAAGGAGAAGAATGTGCAGACAAGTGGGCAATAGGTAACAAGATAAATTTGAATCAAAACATTTTCTGGTTCGCTTTCATACACATTCTCACCCCTTGCTCACTACTCACTCAGACCCCTCAATTCTTCCTGTAGTTACTGAGGCAGTTAGAAATAGGCAGCACAACTCATTGCTCCTTTGTGTGATAATCACAAAGCAGGGAAAAGCCTGTTACTTTGAGTTTTCTAAAAAATCACTCTTCACTCTTTGAAAACATTTTGACAAGTAAGTATCAGGTGAGAATCTATGTTTATGCTGGAACCTATATCCATTCCCTTATATTTAACATATCTTTATCTAGTTTATACATTTTTGTCACTTTTTATATAAAAACTTAAACTGAAAATCACAAATCATTATTCTTGTTAATTTCTGACTCCATATAAGGCAAAGCTGTCTTGCCCATCTTGGCTATAACAAAAACAAAGATAGGCAAATACACAACATCCTGATGCTAATTATTTGTGTTTATGCAGATCTATTTTGTTTTCACCAAGCTTTCCTGGCACTGCAATATGGAAAACCAGTGGCAAAGACTTTGGGATATACTAGACCTGAACTACATTATAAAGTGTATGAGAAGAAAAGCACTTTGGAGCAGAATTCCATCCCTAAAAAAATTCAGAATATATTTAAACTCCCTACCAAAAAAGCCTGGAAAATTCTAAGAACATGAGCAGTAGCCTACAAGAGACCAGTGCTCTTTTGTACCTTTTTCCAGCAACATGGCCCTTAATTATTTACCATCTGCTCACCTTGTAAAACAATACATACATATATACATATATATATAGACATATATATATATATATATATATAGATAGATAGATAGATAGATAGATAGATAGATATATTTTAAGTCAGTTTCTCAAGACACCATCCACCTTACTTTTGTTGAAGTGTTTATCTTTGATTCAGTTGTCAGCAGCTCTGGGTTCTTGACACTGTGATGACCTTGAACTCAGAGGCTTTTACATTCCCTCCCAAAGTTAAATGTCTGAAAGAATGGTTCGATAATATAAAAACTTTTAAATGGATTTATTCTCTTGTAATAAAACAAAATTTCCTGGTACATTATAGAGTATGAGAAACATCAAACTGTTAGATAATAACATTTTATGTGCCTGCAAATTGAGAATAACGTGAAATTTCCTGCATAGATTTTCATCAAGTGACACAACTCTATTTGCTCCTAGAGCTAATGAAGATTACAAGTGAGATCTTGGTTTTATAATGTAATTATGAAAAGCAGGCAATGACAAAGTGGTAGCTCTCATTTGTTATATTATGAAAACATTTCAAAATAATATAAGTAGAACGCAAGTGTGTCCAGAATGATTTGACATGCTTCCTAGCTCTAAGGGGTGTAAAATATATTCTAATGTAATTATTTAGCATAAGTTCTAGAAAACTATGGTCTTTTTCACACATGTGCTTGAGAAGTACGACTTAATTTCCTCTATTATAACTTATGATTAGGAATCTCTCTTTAATTATCAAGGAACCATTGATTTGGCATATTGTTTCCATCACGATGATTTGATTAGCACAAATAGTCCATGTCCACTTATGCAGGGAATCACAGCAACTTTTTCATCTGAAGAGTAAGTATTCTTACTGTTCAGGTCATTAAAACTTCTCGAATGCCTATCTCCAAATTTCAGATTATAAAACATCAAAGTTAGAGATATGTTTACAATTCTAGTTTTATTACTTATAAGTTTATATCTTACTTTAAGTAATGATATACAGAGACACAAAATAATCTACAGAAATACAAAAAATGAGACGCTCAGTGTAACAGATGCAGAAGACTATTCAGCTTACCATAGCAGGGTTGCCAGTGTACATCTGCTAAGATGATTGTATACAGGAGGGAGGGGTAAAGAAAGGAAATGGGCAAGTTTTTAAATATTTCAATACAATGTAACTATTCTTTTTGTTTTCACTTATTAATGTATCTATAAATTCCAAAGTCCTCAACTGAAAGTTTTTGCACAAGCATATGCATACTTAAACCATAACCATTATTTCAAATTTCCTGATTGGAATAGTATTTTAGAAGAAAAAGTCTAAAGATTACATGTAATTTTTTCTTGTAATGTATGGCTTCTTAAAAAAAGCTTGTACTTATTTGTACTCTGATCAAGTTGATCTTATTAGTATTTCACATGGTCTCTTCTATTTCAGATTGAGATTTTGGAAAACTAAGGCAATTTTAAAGTGTGTGTAATGTATCTGCATGTGTTACATATTTGAGGAAAGGTGGTAGCTGTATTTTCAAATAAGAAATATTTATGGATCATTGTACATCATTCAAGAAACAGAAATGTATAGGGATAAAAAAGCAGCCAAAAATTCGACCTCCTAAAATAACTAAAACTAATATTCAATGAAATTAATGAGTGTATTTCTCAAATACCTGCAAAATATAAGGCATTTAAAATAGGCTAAAATGCCTCTATGCGATAGTATTTTAATATTTCAGAAATTTGTCTTATATTTAGCTTTAATTCAAAAGACAATAAAAATGAAAGGTGAAACAGGTGAGTTAAATATATTTCTGCACAAGAAGCTATTAGTATAAATGTATTAATATGAGAAAATTGGAAATGTATCAGATTATGTCTCTTAATGTAGATAGTGTTTAATGATCTAATTTTAATCATCCAGTTAATCACATTGACATTAGAAACAAAACATTTTGCTTAAAGAAGATTAAAATTACCATTGGTATAATAAACCAATTGACATAACCAACACACTGTAAATCATATCACAATTTCAGGACAGAAATGTCTTTTTTATAGTTTGACTTGAAGATTTATATAGTATTTCCTCAAATGTTCCATGGGTAAAAACAAAATAAAGTTAACAAATTCCTAAAAGTAAAAGAAAAAATAGCCTAAATTTTCAGATCATACTGCCATGAAAGCATAAATGAAGGAAATTAGGGGAAAAGATGATGTCTTATAAAGTTTTACAAAGATCTGTCTTAATTACGGTAAAAATCACATGTCAAATTTTCCATTTTAAAGTGAACAAGACAGTAGAATTAGGTAGTCACAAAGTTACGTACCTCTATCTAGTTCCAGAATATGTTCATCACCAAAATAAATACCTATGCTAGTTAAACTGTCACCCCAGTTCACCTGTCCTCCAGACTGGCCTCAATCAATGAATGTTCTGTCTCCAGAATTTATCTGTCCTGAGTATTTCATATAAATAGACTCAAACAACATGCAAACCTTAATGGTCAGTTTCCTGCATATGCTATATTTTCAAAGCTTATTCACATTTCAGCATGTATCATTGCTTCATTCTTTTATGGGGAATAATATAAATATATATATATATATATTCTACGTCTATATTATAGATATATTCTATATCTATTCTATATCTGTTCTTGGACATTTGTGCTAATTTGAACTTTGGCCTATTTTGAATAGTGCTACTATGAACATTCATTATGAGAACTTGAGAATTTGTTTCACTTACAGTATTTTGGTATGTGATTCAGAGTGGAAATATACAGCAATCTAATTCTGTGTCTAGTGTTTTTGAGAATGATGAAACTTTTTCATTGAGGATGTCGTATTTTCTTTTCCCACCAGCAATGTAAAATTATCTCAGTTGTTCCACACTGATGTAGCACTATTTTCTACAGGATGGGAAATGAAATTTCATCATGATGACTTCAAGTCGCATTTCCATATGATTAATAGTAACCTTCTCTATATGTGCTTTTTTGGCCTTTTGTATCTCTTTTTAGAAATGTCTACTCAAGGACTCCGACATAAAAGTTAAAATCAACATTCTTTAAGAATTTTTGCATTAGATTTGTGGGTGTTTTAGTTGCTCTAAGAGCAGAGGTAGGCCTTGAGGTGGAATGGCCAACTTACCATTTGCAAATGTCAGATGGAATGCACCCCGTAGTGCTGAGACATCGGGCTAACTTCAATATATCTTTAGTTTGTCCATAGAAGCACATCATTAAAATGTGTGAGGAAGTTTTTAATCCTAGCTACAATTACAAGTGGCTTCTGCTTTCCTGGGGACACTCTATTAAGGTTACAGAAGGAGCAAATATGATGCAATAATTACGAGCACATAGCAAGATTTTAATCACGAATTTTTAATATTCTGAATCCTGGAATGAAGCTAGATTTATTGACTCATGGAGGAAGGTATATTAATTTAAAACTATATAGTCTTCTGGGGCTTGGCAAAGTGGTAGCTGAGGAAGACCTTCTTTTGATGTCTCCCCAAAGTTGAACAGCTATTCATGTGCTAAACTACCAGAGCAAAGTGATTGCTTTTAGGATAGCAGAATGTAAAGATGCAATTAAGAAGGCAAGAAAAAAAGAGATTCCCCTGTCACCACTCCCCCAATTCCAAGCAGCTGAGCAGAGAGGCAGGCAACTCCCGATCGAGAGAGGGATACAAAATTAAGTTTAGGCTTTAGGCTTGAAAACCAGTACTAGACCCACTGCCCTGAAACTCCTTGACAGGCAGAGTCCTGGGACAACAATCACTGTGCAAATCTGCTGATGTCAGGCAGTGAAGACATTGCTTTCACAGTATCTCCTTCCACCTCAGTGGCAGAACCAGGGGTGGGACTTTACATGTGAGAGAGCACGGCAAAAAAAGCCAGCCCACAACTTAGTCTCAGAGCCCAGTATCAAGTCCACTGCAGTGAGACCTGTTAGAAATTTAAGGCCACAGCTGCAAGTCAGAGGTCATGGATGGAGCCTCTTTGCCACCTCTAGCATCAGGAGACCTAAGTAGGTGCTAGACACAATCAAGTTTTGGTAGCATCAGTGCCCGCTGGCTGTGGAATGGGCCTGTGCACCCCTGGCCTGTCCTGCAGACTCCTTAGGGCTCCGTGGCTCTGAGACTCACGTGTGACCCAGCTAAGCATTTGCACAGATAACCAAGGGTCTGCCTTCACCAACACTGTACCAACCTCAGACAGAGTATTGTGGAGCAAGAGGGGGAAGGACAGTGTAGAAAGCACATCACAAAATTTAGTGCTGTGGTGGTGAGCCTAGTGGGCAGATCTCAGTTGCCCCCATTTCCTGGCCTATCTGTCTGTGTACAGAGTTAAAAAACAGCTCCTGTATCATAGCTAGAATGCAGAATTCTACTCCAGGTAGTATCACCTGTAGCTGGTTGCAATTCTCTTGGACCACAGTGAGTCCAATTTAATAATAGGCAGCCTATAGAAGTCTGAGTTTTGAGCCGGAGATTTAGCTCAGTGGTTCCGGAGCCTGCCTAGCAAGTTCAAGGACCTGAGTTCCATCCCTGGTACGAAAAGACAAACAAGCAATCAAAAAACAGACAACAACAACAAATCCTAGAAGTATGAGTTTTGGCCTAAGCCAGGATTGTGCTGGCCTTGGTAGGTGGTGGGCTCAGTTTGTGACATAGCTTGATGTCCTTGGTGGCAACAGTGAGACACACAGTCCTAGAGGTTATGCCTAACTGGGTAGAAATCTTCAGTGTCTGACCAGAAAATAACTGGATAAGGCTTCTTGGCCCAGCTTGGCCCCAGTGAGAATCTTGTACTCTCCTTTTTCTTTCTAAACAGTAAAACAGTGGCGTATTCATGACAAACCTTCTATTTGTGATGGCCCTAGCTGACACAGTACCAACCGCAAACTCTTGGTTAATCTGAATTTGCCTCAACCTAATACCGAGTGCCTAAAGCCACAAGTGCAGAGAAAAATAAACAGCCTGCTTTGAAACTCTGAAAAGTTAGGCACAAAGCCAGATTAGGAAGACTGGAATAAATATCACTGAATAACTTTCAACTGTGTTTTTGAGACAGGCAAGGAAAGTCTAATTCTCCATTGTTACTCCTTGTGAAAGCCCAAGGTGGGTATGGTTTGGCTGAGGGATGTCAAAGCCTTCCCTTTCACTCCCATTAGTAACATTCAAGGATGGCCTGGAAGAGGTTGCCTTGGTGTCCTAGTTTACACAGTGTCTGTGCTCTGGGGTACTTGGCAGGTCAGCCATGGTGACTTCACTTTCCCCATGTCAACACTGTAACTACCTCTTTGAAGAAGCAGCAAGGAAGCTGCCTCCAACGGGCAGAGATCAGGAGGTGATACATACCCATTGTTCACATGCCCACCTCTTCAATCACCAATAAACTGGGATAAAAACAGCTAGCTCTCCTCAAGATTCCATAGTTTTGGCTGGTCACCTTCTGCAGAGCCATAGTAACTGTCAATCCAAAGCTCTTGTCTTCCAGTTCTGTTGAACCATTGCCAGGACAGCTGTGGCTTTGCTAGATGCCTGCATTTGCTTAGGAAAATCGCAGGCCTAAACTTGGACCAGTATGCAGGCCTAAATTTCAAATAACCACAGGCCTACAGTTGGAGTAATCAGCAGGCTTGAATTTGGATTAATCAGGCCTGAAGCTGCTCTATAAGATCCCCAGAGCAGTCTAGAAGGGCTCCTTGTAGTGCACTGGTTCCTTGTGCTGCTATGGCCAGGCCTGAGCAAATAAAGCCCCACTTTTGTGGTTAGTAAATCTGCTTGTTATTTATTTCTCACTGATGGTGGGTACAGAAGGTCCTGTGAATCTAATCAGGCTTCTTATGCCAAGTAGTGTGGAGAGGGTGATTATGTCAATAGACAGTTATAAAGACCAGAGGCTGTTAGCGCTGAACTCTAGAAATCATCAACTGACGAAGGTCAGCCATCCTGCCTGGTGCATCGCTGTCAATGGCCTCCAGCTCTGAGTGGCTGTGGTCAATAACAGCAGGCACCAACACCCGGAAGTGGAGACAGGGAGTGCACATCAGCATCCGGAGTTGACCAGTGACATCAGAGCTGCTACCACAGCAGCACTTTGCTGATTTACAATTTCTACAAGAAGTGAGCAAAAGAACCCTTAACTGATGGCTAACCTTGGGCATTGTTGTCTAGTTCAGCCCTCTAAGTAGGATATTTTCTCCTTTGAAACTACCCGAACACTCCCAGAAGCTTTCCTTACAGATTGTTCAATGCACAGATGATGCACCGGATCAGTAACCATCAAGAGCTTTTAGGAAATCATGGCCTTGCTTAGTACTCAGAACAAGGTGCCATAAACTGAGCAGACAGTAATCCTGATAGGAGAACGCTTGGGCAGAGTCTGAAATAGTGATTTCTAAACAAACTCAATGAGCTTAAGGAAATCAGACTAACATTTCAATACTTTATGGGATGAATTAATGAGGTGGAAACAAGTTTTCAAAATCAAATATAAAGTTTTCAGATGAAAAATGCATTCAGCGAAATGAAAAAGGTGACAGGTGAAAAATGTGGCACAAGAGGGTCAGAGAAGAAATACGTATAAAGGTAGGGTCTTTAAAAACACAGCTGTAGGAAAAATTGTGCAAGATTATGCAAGTTTTGGTACAGTTCAAGAATAATATTCAGGGGCCGGGGATTTAGCTCAGTGGTTCGGTGGCCTGCCTTGCAAGCGCAAAGACCCAAGTTCAATCCCTAGAACCCCCCCCCCAAAAAAAATAATAATAATATTCAGGTTATTGGGCTTCAAAAAGGACTTGAAAATGTCAAAGAGGTAGAAAGTCTATGTAATGAAATAACAAAATATCCCAAACCTAGAAAAAATACAAATATGTAGGTAAGGAAGACCAATGGTCTGTCATCAGTCAAATTAACGAGACCAGATCCACTCCAAGACATCTTGTAATGAAGCTTCATAGATGAAGGGAACAGAGTTTTTCAATGCTACAAAAATAAAATAAAATAACACAAGTAACACACAGAGGTATCCCTAGCCACCTGACAGCTGACTTCTCAGAAGGAAAAATACAGATCAAAAGGGAACAATATAACATTTTCACAGTACTAGAGAGAGAGAGAGAGAGAGAGAGAGAAGCAGAATACATATTGTACCTAAAAAAAGACATTTTCTTTTTAAAGTGAATGTGGAATAAAATCTTCCTCAGACAGGAAAAGCTTAGAGAACATATTTCTACCAGACCTATTCTACAGGAAATGTTAAAAGAAGTTTTTCCAACTGAAAGACTTCAATGAGAAAGAAGTGTACAAAGGTTTAAAATTTACTGGTAACAGTAATTATACAAACAGATATAGAATGCTCTAAAACTGCAAGCATGGTGCATACAACATTCATACATCTAAAATGATGACTAAAGCAAATTAACAACTATAGCTGTATTAGGATATTTAGGCAATATAGAAAGATAAAACGAGACATTAACATTTCAAAACAGCAGAAGAAGCATAACATAAGTGGAGTGCATTCTTATACTTTTTTCTTGCTTCTTAAATTTCTGTTATCATGATGTCATGATACATTGCTAGAATTTCAAAATAGCCTGTTATAATCAAAAACTGTTTTTTGCAGATGTCAATACTAGTTAAAAAATATCTGAAAAAAATAAAAGGAATAAAAACACACTACTAGAGTATGATTCATTTATCAACAGAGAATATAAGGAAGAAATAACAAAGTTAAAAATTACATGGTTTTTCTTATTTGACACACCCAAAATATAACAATTTAAAGAGCAAAAATACAACATTTTATTTGTGCAAGTAGAGAAGTAGACTCTGTAGACCTGGAGAGGATCTAGGAAGTGAGAGGGGAGGGTAAAGAAAATAAAGGGGAAGTAAAAATGATGAAGAGATAGGTATATGTCCCAATTCCCAGAGAGTACAACTAATTTACATTATAAACATATACTGATACAATAAAGTAGCTGTAAAACATTAGAAAACACATTATGGCTGTAGGAGCTTACCTCAAATGTAAATGGATTAAATTCTCTAAGAAATACAGAAACTGACTAGATTAAATAAATACAAGTCCCTAGTACATATTTTTGAATATTTTTCACTTATCTTTATCATTAATTTACTGATATAATTTATACATGATCACATTCATCATATGGAATTTGTACCTGTACATAATATATCTTGATTCTTTCTCCGTTCCCTTCCCCTCCCTTCTACCCCCTTCTCACCCTTTATATTTACAAGAGCATCATTTCAATTTTATCATTTTCTAATTCTTTTTCTTTTTCCTTCCTTCCTTCTTCCTACTTTGTGCCCCTTCCCATTTGAACATTTCCTTTTTCACAATGTTTTACATTTTGGTCCTTATTTACACTTTTGGCTTCTCACACCACAGAAACAATGTGATATCTACACATGTCCCATTTAGTTTTCTTAAAAGTATGGTCTCTCGGGGAATTCATTTAGTGGTGAATGACTCAAGTTTATCTTTTCTATGACTGAGTAGTGCTCCACTGTGTGGAAAACAATTCTTCTTACAACAGGAACCCAGAAAAAGCAAGGGTAGCTATTCCATTTGCAGACAAATTGAACATTGAGTCAGGACTGATCATAAAAGAAAAGGTTACTAAATACTTGTTAAGGGAAAATTTCAAGAAGTAGATTTAAAAATCATATATATGCACCAAATACCAGCAATACCCAACTTTATAAAACAAACATAAATGGACAAGAAAAATCGAATAATTACTAACATAACTGTAATGCATGACTCCACTGTCACAAATAGATGAACTAGACAAAGAAAAAATCAACAAAGAATTATGAGAACTGAACCAAACCTGTGAACAAATGCACTGGGATGCCTATAGCATGTCCTGCCCCACGACATCAGAATACACATTCTTCTTAGTTGCGATGGGAAATTTTCCAAAATAAACCACATACTTGCTTATAGAACATACTTAAGAAAATACAAAGGAATGGAAATTTTCCCATGCAGAGCTAGCACAAAGAATCAATAGCTGGGATCTCATCTTTTGAAAAAGCTTCTGCACTGCAAGAGAAACCATCAACAGAGCTAAGAGACAACCTACAATGTGGGGAAACATTTTTACCAGCTTTTCCTCAAAGTTCTACTATCTAGAATATACAAAAGAACTCAAAAAAATCAGACCTCCCCAAATAACAAAGACCTGATTAAAAAATGGGCATCTCAAATGAATAGACATTTCTCAGACAAAGAAGTAAAAGCAGCAAATAAACATATGAAAAAATGTTCAACATCAATGGCCTTTCAAGAGATGCAGATGAAAACAACACTGAGATTCCACCTCACCCCACAAAGAATGGCTGCTGTCAAGAAATCAACCAATAACAAATGCTGTCAGGATTGTGGGGAGAAAGGAACCCTTCTCCATTGTTGGTGGGAGTGCAGTCTGGTGCAACCACTGTGGAAATCAATATGGAGATACCTCAAACAACTAGGATTAGAAGTCCCATTTGACTGAGCTATTCCTCTACTGGGTATCTTCACAAGAGAATTAAAATAATCATACCACAGTGATATATGCTCACTCATGTTTATAGCGACCTATTTTATAATAGCTAAAACTTGGAAACAGCCCAGTTCCACAACATCTGGAGACTGGATAAAGTAGATATGTGTTTTTTAAAAAATTAAAAGGAGTACTACTTAGCCATAAAGAATGAAAAACTAGAGATATTTTTAGCTACGGGGATGCATATTGAAGCCATACTCTTAACTGAAATTAATAGGACACACATGTAAATACCCAATAGTTTATCTGGTGTGAAAAATTAAAAGTGTAAATAGGATCAAAGGATCAAAATGCATAATTGATACTGTGTAATAGAAAGAAACAGTGTAAAGTTGTAGGGGAAAATGGGAGGGGTAGATGAAAGGTAAGAAGGGAAAAGAAATAATATGAGTAAAGGAAAAAAATGGAGACAAAGTCTTTGTAAATAGTGCAGTGTGTAGGGGGTGAAAGGAGGGCAGGGGAACGGGAAAAAAATAAGAACCAAGATAAGTCATGTAAAGGCACAGGATCCCAGTGATGAATGGAACTGTTGTATACCTAAAAATGTACCAATTAACTTAACTGGGGGGGATAAAAACATTCTACCATGCATATCAACAGCCCATAGTGCAAAGAAGTTAGAAATCAATGGCAAAAGAAACCACAAAATCTTCATAAGCACATGGAAATTATCGTGCCCCCAACAACAAATGAAATTAAAGGAGAAATTAGTGTCTACGATTAAATGATAATACCAGTACAACACAGCAGAACTTATATGATTCAATAAAAGCATGATAGAAACTCATAGAGGTGAATTCTAACATCAGAAGCACAGAGCAAGCTCATATTAATGGCCTGATGTCGAACCTCAAGCTTTGAGAAAATGAAGACCAAGTCAATCCCAAAGCGCATTTGACAGGAAATTATAAGGACCAGAGCAAAAGAATCAACACAGATACAGCAGAGTTAAATTGTATCCTATATGACCTTCTCCTAAGAATTATGTGCAGAACCTTCCATCCAACAGCTGCATGTTTTTCTTATCAGCACAAGGAACATTTTCAACACAGATAAGGTAGGGCATAAAATGACTCTCGAAAACTTTTGGAACCCTGAAATCATGTGACGTACCTTTTCTGAACACAATACAATCAAGCTCGAAATTGATAGGAACTTAAAAATTACACAAAAACCGTAATGGAAATTTAAAAATTTAAATGGATCAAAAGAGTGCAAAAAGAATTTTTAAAAAACTTGTGAGACAAATGGAAATGCAGACAAATGACATAGATCAAATACAGCAAAAGCAACATGAAGTCTTCAACATCAATTCTCACATAAGTGTAATATAAATATCTGAAATAATTTGTCAGTGTTTTTAAAAAAATAGGGTAATTTAAGCCTACAAGTAATAGAAAGAAAAGATAATAGAGATCAGAATAGAAGTAAAGGAAACAAAGTCTTTGTAGATAGGCAGAGAGGGAGGGGTTGAAAGGAGGGCAGGGGAATGGGGGAAAAATAACCAAGATTGATTATGTAAAGGTACAAATTTGCAACAATGAATGCCATTATATGGTATAGATTAAATGTACCATAAAATTAATTTTTAAGAAAGGAAATGGACTAAGGCCTCAACACTGCATCCATTTTCGAATGAATGACTCTAGTTTCTCATTCTTTTTGGCTGAGCAGTACTCCATTTTATAGAAGAAACATCTTCTTAAGACGCGCATGTGTAAATACTGAATAGTTTCTCCGGTGTGAAAAAGTAAACGTATAAATAAGATACAAATTCTATAATTGACAATGTGAAATAGGAAGAAAAGGGCTAAAGGTGTAGGGGAAGTGGGAAGGGTAGGGGAAAGGAAAGAAGGAGAAAGAAAAAAATATGAGAAAATGAAATAATGGAAACAAAGTCTTTGTAAATAGGGAAGGGTGGAGGGGTGAAGGGAGGGCAGGGGTATGGGGAAAAAACAAGAACTGAGATCTGCTACATAATGGTATAAGATCCCAATGATAAATGTAACTGTACTGTGTACCTACAAAGTACCAATAACTCAATGAGGAAAAAAAAAAAAGAAAAAAAGGAATTGGAGGAAAAAAATGGAAGGCCAAGGAAACATCTGACTCTTCGGGAGGAAAATCCAATAGAGAAGAGCTTAGCTAGACTATGAATAATGAAGACTCAAATATTACAACTGACACCAGAAAGATTTCATCACAAATCATTTTGAGTAAGTACCAGCAAATATGATAATCTGGAAAAAATGGCCAAATTCCTAGACACATACATCTGACTTCCAGAAATCATGGATACATAATAAAATAGATCAATCATAAAGAAATAAAACTTGGTTTAAAAAAAAAACTCCAATTAAGGACATGCCCAGATAAAGACAACTCCTCTGCTGAATTCTGCAAAACATTTAATGAACAACTAATATCAACTATCTTTAAGTTTTCAAAAAATAGAAGAGGAAGGAATTCTTGTAAACATACTCTGAAACTGGCTTTACTCTGATACTAAAACTAGATAAGGGCACCATGGAAAAAGGAAAACTATAGGTAAATACAATTTTTTTTCAAGCACAGGAGTCACAATCTAAACTAAATCCAATAACACATTAAATTATTTGCCATGATGAAGTAGGATGCAAGGAGGTTTTGTGTACATAAATCCAGAAATGTTATAATACAATATTAATGCAATAAAAGACAAAAACCATATGGTCACCTCATTTAATGTAGAAATAATACTTAATAAAATTTAACATTCCTTAGTAATAAAAAATGCTGAACAAATTAGGTAGACAAGGAATTCATCTGAACATAATAAAGACCATTTAGCATAAGTCAAGAGATAAAATATATTGAATGTGTAAAACCTGAAAGCATTTTTTTTTTTTTTTGGAGATCTTTAAATACAAGTGTGCCTACTTTTAGCACTGTTATTCAGTATAGTAGTAGAAGTCCTAATTAGAACAATTTGGCAAGAGAAAGAAATATATCACATCCCAATGAAAGAAGATGTCATATTGTCATTATTCACAGGATATAATCTTATATATAAAATTTCACTAAATAACTATTAAAATTAATAAATGAATTTAGCAAAGTTACAGGACACAAAGCCAACATAAAAATAATTAGCATTACCAAATGCCAACAGTGAATTATTTGAAATAGAAATTAGGCCCATTCACAATAGGTATAAAATCAGTGCATAAATGAAAGATCTAGAGGATAGTTTAATAAAAGAGGACTATAGCTCTACAGTGATAATGTGAAATCTGGATGAAAAAGCCTGAAGAGGACATGAAAAGATAGAAAGACATCCTATTTTTGAATGCTGAAAAAAATAACATTAAAGGGCCCATAGTACAAAAATGAATTTACAAATCCAATGCGACTGTTGCCAAAATTCTAATTTCTTGTTCTAAGTTCTTGACAGAACTTGAAAAAAATCTAAAACTTACTTGAATGAAAAGAGAGCACAAACAGCCAAAAGCATTTTGAGCAAAAAGAACAAAGCATAAAGCATTACACTTGCCTTTAAAAAGTCCATCAAGGTGATCATAGTCAAAACAGCATGACATTTTCATACAATGGATGCACAGATCACTAAATTGATGGTAAGCATTCTCAGTGGTATAAAATCAACCATTTCCGATGGACTTGATTATAATTATTTTTAGTTCTTGGTACTAAATTTGTGTTATTTCAGGAACTTGGAGATGAAAATACATTGTATTTTAGTTACCATTTCTAGAAAAAAACAATCCTCCAACTTCATAGTTTCTGTGTGTGTGTCAGCAGCTTTCCCATTGCTTAACTATGACATGTAAAGGAAAAGAGGCTTAATTTGGCTCATAGTCTAGGGTATACAGTCTGAGGTCAGGTGGTTCAAGGCGGTTACATCCTGGCAGAAGGGCACGACAGAGTAAAGATGCTTATTTAGTACATGAGTCAAGAAAAAGCAAGGGAACTGACTGGAGAGAAAGGAGTGAGAAACCAGACATAGACAGCAAGGTGATGTAGTCATGACCACTGACAGAAGCTGAAGTGAGCTCCATAAATCCCCTGCATGTCTCCCCAGCCTACCAAGTTGACGATCCAGTTTAACTGTCACACCCTAACCCTGGACAACTTGATGCACAAACATATCATAATTATACTCAGCCTCTAAATAAAAGCAATCACAACTTCACAAGTCTTCCTAACATGCTACATTTATCCTTTGTACAACTGAAACACACAATCATCTCTTCCCTAAAGCCTCATCTGTGCCAACATTGCTAAAAAGTCCAAGTCCACTTTTCCTATTAGACTAAAGGCACACTATTAGTTGTAGTATTCTAATTTTAAAAAGCAGCTTACGTATCTCCAATATACAACGGTACTAGTTAACCATTCTCATTCCAAAAAGGAGGAACAGAGGAATAGAAAGGAATTTGACCAAAGCAAGACTGAAAGACAGCTAGGTACACATTATATCTTTATAGCTCCAAGTCTGGGTTTTGAGGAAACGGTGGTGAGTTTTAACAGCCTTGTGTGGAGGCACTTCTATGGCTTCACTGGTTGAATTATATTAGGCCTCTCTCTCTTGAGCTGGCTCTGCTCTCAGCCAGTTTCTTTTTTCAGCAGACATTTCTGGCATCTTTGACTTCCGGGGGTCTCCACACCAACTCCACCTTCATTCCTACAGTTTAACTCACTCCCATAAGGAGGCTCCTTCCCTGGTTACTCAGTCCTTCCTTTGAAATTGACACAGAAGCCTTCCTAACCCACAACTCTTGCATTCTGCAAATAGTAAAATCAGAATAATGTGCACTGTGCCACAGTCTGCTGTCATCAAAAATAGTAGCCAAAACTTCATGGACTTTGGCTGAAGCACCTTCTGAGTACCTAGGTGGCTGAACACAGTGAAATAAATCACAAGGTTGTGGTTCCCTCAGAAACCTTTCTTGAGCAGGGGATCCCCAAGCCTCTCTCTTCAAATGAAAGTTTATACCTTCGCATTCTTGAACCTGTGATGAGTGGGATTTTGCTGATATCTGAGATGTTCTCAAGGCACCTTTGTTCATGCTCCTGTATAAAGCACTTGGTTTCTTTTCAGTGGCACTCATCTCCATAGCAACCATATTACTTTGGCCCCAAACCTACACATGGTTCCTTTTCAGCCAAATAGAAATTATTGAAATTTCTATTCTGCTTTTTCTTGTGATCCTCACTATCAATCTTAAGAGCAATACCAATGCCACTGGCCAAATCTTGGTTCCCCTTGGAATTTCCCCTACCAGATCAATTAGTCAGTAATCCTTAAATTCAGCCTCCTACCAAATCTCAGGAGAGGAGTAAAATGGACCTCATTTTTTTTGGCCACCCTGTAACACGCACGACCTCCAGTCCTTCTCTCACACCGCAGTTATTCCCAGTGTAATGAGGCCATCCTTTACCTCTGCATGCCTATCAGCCTTCTCCTCATACCTGACCGGAACTTGCTCAGTAGGCTCTGCTTTTCAGTATTTTAGAGTTTCTGTAGCCCACCTCTTTATATATTTCTAAACTTCCACAAATCAATTCCAAAAGTTTCTGAACCACAGGGTATGACATAGTATTGGGAGACATTTGGTATGACATAGTCACAGTAAGTACCTCACATCTCTAGCAACAGTTTTATAAATGAATGATTTTGTAGCGCTGACACGCAATGCACATCACATCCACATTTAAAAAGAAGTTGTTGAATTTGACTCAGTTTCAAGAGGTTTAGTTCACATTTGGTGGCTAGGAGGCCGAAATATTATGGCCAAGGGAACAGTCAACAGAGTGAAAAGCAGCCTATAGAATTGGAAAAAACACAAAACAAACAAACAAACTGCCATGCATTCCTCAGACAGAGGCACATATATATAAAATAGGTAAGAAGCCCAAAAATTAGAGACTACGCAACACCCAGTCAAAAAGGGCAAGTGAAATGGATATTTCACAGAATAATGTCCAATAAATACATGAAGAATTTCTGAACAACACTGGCCACTAGAGAAATGAATATTTAAACAATGAGATTCTATCCTATCCCCAAAAGAATGACCATCATGCAGAAATAAAATAACAACAGATGCTGGCAAAGCTGCAGAGAAAAAAGTAACCTTCTACATTGCTGGTGGGAACAGAATCCAGTGCAACAACTGGAAATCAGTGTGGAGATTCCTTAAAAACCTGAAATTAGAAATTCCATTTCCCCCAACTATTCTTTCTGGCATCATCCTGAAAGTGTTAAAGACACCAAATTATAGTAATACATGCACACCCATGTAAACAGCAGCACAATTCAATAGCTGAATCTTCCAAGGGGCCGGCCTATCTGCCTATCAACAGATGAAAAGATGATGAAAATGTGGTATTTACAACTGTGCTCTCCTATAAAGAAAGATAAATGGAGTCATTTGTAGGAAACTGGATGTACAGCGAGACAATAATATTAGGTGAAGTAAATCAGACCTACAAGCTTAAATAGCACATGGTTTCTCTTATATGAGAAAACCAAAGTATAAATAAAAAACAAATTAAAGATAGATAATAGAAAAAAGGAGACACATTTTAGAGGGGAAGAGGACGAAGAGATAAAGGGGAGATAAGGGAAGGAAAGGTGATGAAAGAAGGATTAAAATGTGTTATGTATATGCATCATCTTCACACAAGAAATGTATGCTTTTTGTATTAATAAATGAAAATGGGTCCATTAGAGCCGAGGTCACCTTTGCAACCAGATTGTCAGGAACTAGGTTAACAGCGCCAGAGCGGAAGGAGTGAGGGAGACAGATACAGACCCAAAGTTCGAGCTTCTGTGACCCTCCCAGATCCACTCAAAATTGCTTTACTAGGCCCCTGGGAAGTTCCAAGCCAATCACACCAATAATCCAGCTTTATCGTCACACTATGGTTTAGTATTTATTAACAAGGACCTGTGTGATGTAGAAAATACAGCTAGTAAAACAACATTATTCATACAAAATCTCCTTCCCCGTGTTGTGTGGACCACCGGCTGAGAGTCACTGCTCTAAAAATCAGATATTAATATACTAGAATGCTTACTAAATAGCTTTTATGACAATTCTCTTTAGCTTGACAGTTGTATCCTCAGGTGAAGTTAATAAATCTAAACCACAGAGCAGTTAATTAACATCTCTAAATTCACACAGCTAAGACAGAGCATGAACACAAGCAGTACAATGCTAGTTGCAGTGCTTTGAAACAGTACGTGCCTGTATGTGCATAATTATAAGTCTAGTTAAAGAAAATGTAGTACTTCTGAAGATCCCCAAAACAAAAATCTGGAAAAGAAAACATTAAAAAATTTAAATAAATGTTAAGCAGATAATTGAACTGCTGGAAATTTAAGCATATTTAGATATCTAAACTTTGACATATTAAAAGTGATGATACACTATGCTACTTCAGAAATTTAAGAACATTTAAGAAATTGAAAAATAGTTTAATTGCTTTATAGTAACATATGTCCAATTTTTATTTTTAATTGTAAGATTACAAAGTTTGTTTTAAAATTGAAAGATGAATAACCTAAAATATGTTAATAGTCCTGTACTTGAATATAAAAAATACTAATTCTTGAGAAGTTTAAATTTTATGTACTTGCAAACTTCCCATAAAAATATACGCCAACCTCCTCAGAATTTAAAGAAATTAAAATATAAAAATAGATTATATTTTCTCCACTGGAAATTATAAACAACCATAAAGATTGGGATAAAGCAGTTTTGGAAAAGATCTAATGATATTTAAACTTTTACCTTTTTTAAAAGAAATATAGTTTCTTTCATACTTTGCTGAGTATTTCTATCCAATTTTTTATATAAATACTACTAGTAATAATTTATTCAGAATACTGATTCACAGTCAGATATTTCTTAGTACTTTTGTTATTATACAGAAAACAATCACTAACAATGATCATTCATGAAATCACAACTCACAAGAATCATCCCTATTATAAAGTTAAATATTTACCTTCTTTTTAAAAATACTACTAAATTGAGGGCAGTGTAATTATCCAGTGATTCCAATAGAAGATACAGTGGTAAATGTAAAATTTGTCCTTTTCTCCTCTATTCAATAATAAATAAAACATACTGAATTTAATAATAAATGCATCTAAGAGCAATTCTGTTACTCCTTAGCTATCTAATAATTGTATTCTATTTTTCCTTTTGTCTCATTTGTAAAATATATAATTATATTTAACATGAAAATCAATGGATATGCATGCACATCTTAAGTTGTGTATCATTAAATATATTTCAGGAATAGCTTTATAAATCTTTATTTACTAAGGAAACAATCAAATAAGGAGCCATATGCATAAATCATTTCTTCAATCTCTGAATTCAACATTTCCAGAGTTCCTTCTTTGCAAAGTTTTAAATATCTGATCACATGTAATGATAACTATTTTTCTGTTTTTCTCCTGAAGAGTTCATTTACACTCTACCCAGAATGCTCTTTCTACTTCTACAGTGAAGCATTGTTTGGTATTATTTTGGGAAAGTAAAAACAAAGAATATTTCTGAATTCAGCATTTTTCAAAGACTGTACATGACAAGTGATATTGATGAATAAAGTACCTTTTCATTTTTTAATTTGTAGGAGAAACCTAACAGGCTAATTAGCTTTTCTATTACTTTGTTAGAGGTTCAATTTTAAAAACATAAACCATTGTAAATTATTTAAAGGCTATTATAAAAATATATAAGGTTATGTCAAGGAAAATGCAGTATCTAGTGGGAGAAGCTATGCTGATGCATATCTTACATTTGAACAATGATTTTTTTTTAAAAAAAGCCAATAGACCCAACACTTTATAATGAAACACCTGTGGGACAATTTTTTCTATGTCTGGTAAATCTGTATTGTCCCTTCAAATATTTATATTTGCAAAGAGATTTTTAAAAAGTCTTTGTAAATAGCAAAGGGTGGAGGAAATTAAGGTAGGGCAGGGAAATGGGGAAAAAGAACTAAGATACATCATGTAAAGGTACAAGATCCCAGTGATGAAGGTAACTGTATTGTCTACCTAAAGAGTATCAATAAACCTAATAAAAAATGGGTCTTTATACTTCTACCACCAACTTAAATAGCCTCCTACATATATTTAAGATAGCTAAATTTTACGCGAATTTCGTGTACCATCTGGTCAACTGTCTCTTTATATTAGTTGAAATTATGAACATACTAGAATATAGTAGAATGTCTCAGTGTTCATTAGAACACATCTTCCTCATTACCACCTTGCTTTGGAGCTTGTAGTTCATTGTATTGCCCACCAAGAATTCAAGGAAGAGACCTAATCTCCGGCTACGGAGTTACAAAATTGGAGAAACACTGCTTTAGCTTGTATTCCTAAGTAATGTGTACTCATTCAACATAAGGAAATAAAATATCTCTATGAAACTACTTTTTAAATATGTATCTCTCGAGAAAAAGAATGATATGAAAGTAGAAGGGGAACCATTAGACAAAAGCAAGGGGATGAGGGAAAGGGGGACTGGGTAAGGAAGGGATGGGACGGATAGGACCACAGTGTAGCAAAATGCATGTATGGAAATGCCACGACGACACTGAACAGAAACTTCTAGAATGCTGTAACCAGTCATTATTCAAAATTTCATTTGCACTATTACAACAAAGGAAGAAGTCAATCTTTAAAGTTACCACAAAAAATTCCTTAGATTGTAATGTTTTCATCATTTCTGAGTCACGGTGGGGGGGACCTCAGGCTCTGGCTGTTACATTAAAGTTATTACCTTAGTTTGTTCTTCTGCCAACACTAACTCCCTTGCTGCTAACTCTAATTGACCCACCTGAACATTCTTACATAGATGCTCACTGTAAGTATCCAAAACCTGCAGACATTTTACGATTTGGCCTTTTCAAAAGTACCTTCCACATGCCTGTAATCCCAGAACTCTGGGAAGGTGAGACAGGAGGGTTACAAGTCCCTGCTCAGCCTAAGCAATTTAGTAGCTTCTGGAGATCGTGTTTCAAGATAAAATACTTTTAAAATGAGAGAGGACTGGGATTGTGGCTCAGTGCAAAGGACCTGAGTTCAATCCCTACTACTACTACTAATCAACTTCCTCTCTATAACACTATGAAATTCACAACTATTAAAATTAAGACATGAAAAACATCTTCCAGGTTTGGTGAAGCATATTTTGAAACAATAACTTCATTCACCTGTGATTGCATGGAAAATTTTTATATTTCTAGTGAAAATTTTGTATTTCTAATTTCTAGTGAAATTTTGTATTTCAGGGAATTTCAAGAACATTAAGATTTGACACTTGTAGGAATTTATTCTCTGGAAATATTTTAGCTAAGAAGAAAGATTCATATTCAAGGTATTCATTAGAATGTTGATATTATGGAAAATTAGAATGTTATCCACTAAGACTGCGGCAAGAGCAGCACGGAACACCACCAATATTCACATTTTTATAAAATTCTAATGACACAGGGTAGAAACCTAGACTTTTAACTGAGTATAGATTATACTTATTGTCAAAGATATAAAGGAAAAGATCACAGAAATAGAAGAAAATGTCATCTTGTATTTAATAGGCATCATTCGATTAATAATAGTGTTATTTTCCAAACACATTTAATATTCTCTTGCTAATTAAGTCCTTCACTTTGCATAAATTCCTACTTACCACGACCTTTCCCTCACTATGGACAGAACAGGAGGAAAAGTTCTCAAAACTTGCCATGTTTCCATAGTCATCCTTTGCCCAACTTTTATTGCAGTATCTTGGATATTGTGCATAATGTGGCAATGAAAATAAGTTCAAATGTCCCAACATACTTAATTGATTTCCACTGAACGTGTGTTCAACAGTGTGATCCTGGGTCAGGTGAGCGGTTCTACAATTTTCGAGGTAATTTCATACCATCCACCATAATGTCTACCCTAACTTGTCTTTCCACCAGTAGTGTGCAAGAATTGCTTTTACACTCTATAATATAATCTCCAACACTTGTTTTTTTATGATAGACATTTTTCCTGTAGTCGATATTCCATAGCTATCCCATTAATAGCTACAAACATACCTCATATTTTTACAATAAAATCTGTAAAACAGTGATTAAAAACATTAAGAGGCCATCAGAAAAATCAAAGGACCTCTTGTGTTCATGGATTGAAAGAATTCGCATTATTTAGGATGTCCATACTACTAAAGCAATCTGTAGATCCAGTCCAATCCCTATCAATCCCAGTGCAGTTTTTCATAGAAAATTGTATGGTTCCTCAAACACTGAATAGTCAATACAATCTTTACAACAAGAATGAAGCATTACTCGACCTGATTTTAAAATATACTGCAAAAGCTGTGGTAATCAAAATACTATGATACTTGCACTAAAATGGACATGTGGACCCATAAAACATAACAGAGAAAAATAAATCCACCCATCTTCAACTAACTGATTTTTAATGAGGTGAGAACAGTCACTGAAGGGATGGTTTTCAATAAATAGTACTGGGAAGATCAGATATCCACAAATAGAAGAATGAAGCTAGACCCCTATCTTTTATCACTTACAAAAATCAACTGAATATTAAAGATTTAAATGTAAGATTTGAAATCAAATCATGAAATATCTAGCAGAAAACAGGGGAAATGCCTCAAGATATTTGAATAGGCAAGGTCATTTGGAACAAGATTTCAAAATTTCAACACACACACACAAAAATAGAGAAGTAGAGTTGCATAAACTATAAAACTTCTGCATTTCTTTTTTTGAATCACCAGAGTGAAAAAACATCCTACAAACGACAGAGGAAATCAAGAAAGGACATTGATCTCCAGAATATATAAGGAATTCCAAAACCTATAGTAATAAAATAATCAAATACTTAAAATTGGGGTAAAGAATAAGTTGAATTTATCAGACCAAAATAGATACATTTCAAAAGAAGACATACTGTTCCATAAGTACATATTTTCAAAGTAAGTAATCATAAGTGAAATGCAAATAAAAGTCATAATGCAGTACCACTTATAGCGTAAGAATCGCTATTATCAAAAATATAAAAAATATATACAACACAATTAAGACCACTGGTTTTGTATGAAGGTATTAATATTGTTGATTGAAGCGAAGAAAGTATATTGAAAATTATGTAATTCTAGAAGCTATTAAAATTTAATTTTCTTTTTTAGGAATATTTTTCCTCTTTCCCTAGAGAAAGAAAACATAAAATATTGCACCTTTCTGGGAATGGAGGTATACAATGTTCTATAATTGTATACAAACACAAATTCTAATACAGTAGTTCACAATTTTCTAAGTGGGGAAGGGTCCTCCTGATATGCAGTATATCCATAATAGACTCATTATATATCCATCATCTCATCACTTTATTGCTCACATGTATACCGATCACCAAATCTGATGTGTAATTGAGTTTTTTATATAGCATTTAAAAACACTGCTATGCAGTGAAGATTTTCAGAAAGATAACACTCTCAACAATTCCCTTTCAACACTGAACTTTCTGTGCCTTCCGATGTCTACACACAGAGACACACACGGGTATAATTCTTAGGCTATTGTCATTGCTTCAGTATATTTCACTCTCATAATCACATCATTAAGAAAAGACCACCGACTCCTCCATACTGTGGCTTTTCTCTTCCCTATTAATGAGTTATACCATGAATTTCTTATAATAATTTGGATAAATTTAACTTTTTACAGCAAGGCTTTAATCATTGATTTTTTATTATATATCCTAAAAATAACATCCATCATCACTTTCTAATGACCTAGATATGAGACCTTGATACTGCTTAATGATATACATTTTGGTTATTTATGGAGACTTTGCATTTTTTCCCTTTTCCTCTCTTCGTGCCAAATGCAGCCCATTACCCTACTTACCTTCTCTCGGTCTTGACTTTCTGAGGGAAGACCATGTTTATAGCTGTACCTTTATAAAGTACAGATTTGAGATTTAGTCATCTTCCCACAGAGCTCTTTTAATGTAATTATGTTTATCATTGTAGCTTTCTTAGTTAATATCCAAAGTGATGTCTTTGAAGATTGTACTAACCTAGCTCATTTTAAAAGCAAAATTAGATCACTAAATTTGCCTTACTTCGCAACACATAACCATTAGGTTTCTTAATGTATTTGGAAAATTCAATAATTCCTTGCTCAGATTAGATTTTATTAGATTCGAATGTCTTTCATACTAACTCTTAAAGATCTGTAGATAGTATAATCAGATTAGAGTCTCAGATTCAGTGGCTTAAAGAGTGTAGTAACATTTTTATTGGCTCTTCCCAAGCACCTAAAGTCACATTGATAGCAATATGACTCTGAGTTCACAAAACTAAATTCAGAAGGTGAGAAATTGGCATATTCCTGCATTGGAGAAAAATTTTTTTTCTTGTCAGGTTATTTCTTTCAATGTGTTTCTAGAGTTAGGATAAAACAACAGTTCTCACATGGTTTTTAAAATAAGAACATTTAACTAGGAAATTTATCTTTCAATTTGAACATAGTTTTCACGGTACCTGTATGATGATTAAGGGGCATATTAATGCTATCGTAGTAAAAAAACATTTATTTATCGTGAAATAAAGGCCATCCATTGGAATTTTTTCTAAATACAGACTACAGGTAAATTCTGGATGAAACTGTTTTAGTAGTTGACATTACAGTTTAAATTTACTGCTGAATATATTTTTTTCAGAAGAGCTCAAAAGTTTAGTGAGTATAAAAAAATAACATTGTATCAGCTAATATATTTACACATGAAACAAATCATATATGGCAATATTGTGTAATCTGCCAAATAGAACACATCCTACCAAAACTGGGGTGAAAAACTGAGGGTCTGTACAAATGCAGAAAATTATCTATCTTTTAACCATCAAAGGAGAGACAAACACACAATCATGTCACAAATGCACACTATTCTCACATGTAACCTGGAAAGAAAGTGTTTCCCCGGGAACACTCTGGAGGTCCTTTCTCACCCAGGCTGTGTTTGGAGCTGCCCTGCTTGTGTCCGTTGATGTTAGAAGTGGAGGACAAGAGGAAGAGGGCAAACTAATTGTTGGACGGGAATAGGGGCATAGTGTAAACACTCGGAGAACAGATTCAACAATCCTAGCTGCCATCATCTGTCTCTCCAATGAAGGACTCCTTCTCTGCTCCTGAATATGGTCACTTCATGAAAACTTAGTGGTAAAACATTCGGGTGTGTGATCTGACATATGTTCAAAGCCCTCTGCTTTTCCCAGGTCCTTTGGACAACCGCCTTTTTTTAATGAGCTTTAAATATGATCTTTCCATTATGTCTCATGGCTGTTTCAATGAATTATAAATAATCTCAAATGTAAAATATGCTAAACTAACAGTTTTCAATGACCATTGATTAGCTGATTTATTTATTTAGTTTTTTTGGTACCAGGGACTGAACTAGGGTCCTTGCACTTGCAAGGCGGGTGGCAGAACCACTGAGCTAAATCCTTGGCCCAGATCATCTGATTTATAAGGTAATTTTCGCACTTGATTTGTCAGTATCTTTGCTGTTTGTTAGTTATAACTTGGAACAAAATAAGTTCTTATCCACATTGGGATAATATGAAGGCTGAATAATAGGCCAGTTAGGGGTATAAACCAGGGCTGTCCTAGCAAACCAGTATGTGTTATACTAATTTTAACATTTTAGAACTTACCTTAAAATTATATTAACTGAAAGGATGAACTTTTTAAGTGATCTCTTTATATGCACATATATACGGTATCTCACAAATTGCTTTTAATATACTGAAAGATAATCTAGGACTATATATTGTGATTTTCATTTCCTCCTAAATGCAAAATAAATATATTCTTTATGCACATTTATAACTGAGGTACTTCTTATGTGAATTGCTTCACTATTTTGATCAAACTCTAAAAGCAGCCTCAATTCAGAGTGAGGAAAGATGAAATTAGCAAGAGTGTAAATTTAAAAACATTTTGGCATTTCAAGTGTATTCTAGAAGCATTTTAATCCTCCAACAACTTCTACTGAGTTTTTGCTATACAACAACACTATTAACCATATCTTGAGATTTTATTCTATTGTGCTACACTTTAAATGTATTTTTCATCTTCACAATGAGTTATGCATGCTGTTTTTATGTAGAATATTAGATAACAGAACCCCTTAAAATGTAATTAATTTACAAGTCAGCATTTTTACCCAGAGCAGGAATTCTGCAAACATTTTCTGTAGAAAGTGAAATGGTGTATCTTTTATTGTTAGATCACACATGGTCTTTGTTAGTCTTTTTCTAACCTACACACAAGGAATCTCTTTAATAATGTTGAGCTGAATTTACTGATTCCTGCTATAAAACACAGTTATTTCACTATGTTCTGTATAGTAAAATAAATGTGTAATAGTTCTTTAATAGGTAAATGTTCTTGCATTATGATTTTTATCTTAACTCTCTATTCCTGGCTAAGATGGCTGGATTTTTTGTAGGTGTACATCAGTTTATGTGGGCTCATTAGACTGATTCGCAATGTACAGTCACTTTAAATATTGTGAGCAACTGTTGGGTCACCAAGCACCCTTCCTTATGACCTACTTTCCTTTGGATGGCCTAATATCCCTTCTGTTCTGAGAACCAGAGAGATCATGTGCCTGCAAATCTAAATAGTACTTGTTTGTATCTCCGCTTGGCCATTTATTTTCAGTATAATTTTAGGCAAGATTTAGCTACTTTCCATATGTCTCAGATTCCTCATCAGTAAAAAGTGACTAAGCTAGGTAACACAACTTTTAATGTTGTTCCAGTTTATAACAGTGTCAGGTACATAGAAAGTCCAGAAATGTTAGCTATTAGCATTGTTTTTAGTCCTAGAGTTTTCCAGAATGATAGCTTGTGATATTTTTCATTTATTTCAATGAAGCAATAATACAGTGAACTACACTGATGTGAGTCACAGCAGATGTAGAAGAGTTGTTATATTTTTATTAGTAAGGCAATATCACTGTCCTCTTCAGATATAAGAAAATCATCTGGAAAAACATAGTATCTGGTGAGATACCATAAGTTATGCTATTTTCAAAGGTTATGAAGCAGAAGATTAAGTGACAATGTATTAGACTGCACTATTAGAATAGCAGAGGTTACATAAAAATGTATGATGTGTGAAATATCTATGAACAATGGGAAGATTTAAAGACATGGGAAGGAGATAACTATAAATTAAATAGCATTAGAACTCTACTAAGCAGGATAACACAAAGTTCATGCTAGTAACAAAGATAGCAATATTTATTCTTTTTTTTTTTTTTTTTT
>NW_022900923.1:35158559-35211370 GCF_012274545.1 Fukomys damarensis
TTTTTTTTTTTTTTTTTTTTTTTTTATTGTTACCGGGGATTGAACTCGGGTCCTTGTGCTTGCAAGGCAGGCCACCGAACCGCTGAGCTAAATCCCCGGCCTTCTTTTGAAAGGGATTTTTTATAAAAAATCTCTTTGTACAAGTTCATAAACATTAAGGATTGTCCTCAATGCCCACAGATAGTCTATGTACTTGCTTTTATAAGAGTACTGGGAGACATTAAAAATATATCTCTTTTGAGAGTCATAGAATCTTACAATGGCTCATGTGGCAGGGAGATGAACTATGGTTCACAGCTACAGGAGATTGCATGTTAGAAAGCTACAGCACTAATTCAAATAAGAGGCATTCTAGGCTCAAGGAGTTCAATGGCAACAAAACCAGTAAAGTGCACAGAACGTAGAAATTACATTTCTACTGGAGAACTACACTTTTACCCAACCGTATATCATCACAGAGAGGTTAATACTTTTAATTCGACACCACTATCAGAGAGAACAAGCTAGAAAAGTGTTAGGAATGGAGAACTAATGTAGAGCAGATAGAAAAAAAAATGAGCGCTACAGAAATAGCAACATGGAGATTTACTTGATAAAGTCATACTTGAAAATATACACCTAGGTAAGAACTTTAAGGCAGAGAGTTAGGAAAAGAAAAAGCTGCCCCCGGCAATTTTCTATGAGGTATTGTCTCATGGGAAATAAAAACATAAAAATATTTGCTTGAGAACTAAAAGCTTCCAATCTAAAAATAGGAAATAGAACAATAAGGCAATGTATGTTTAAACCAGAAGTAAAAAAAGCTTGTTTGCCCATATTCCCTGTCCCCGAATTCAGGATTTTTGTCTTGTGGTTTACTTATGCTGCTGACTGTCACAGAATTTACGGAGAGTATTGAGAGGGGACCTTACCAGGACCTCTGCAAGAAGAGACAAGAAATGAGACTTGGAGAAGAGTTTGGGTTCTGAGCCTGATCAGAGCTCTGGGTGCAAAGGCATCCTGAGGTTGCCACCATTTATTGGATTCACAGCAAGTAACAAGGGACTGAGTGGGTGATGGCAACCCTATGACCACGAGGGTCTTACGCTGATGAGCATCTTAGATCCATGAGAAGCTTGTGCCGATTATGACAGAAAGATGAGCAAAGACCTTCTTACAACAGCAGGGGGACGAGTTAAGCGGAGATGGAATTTGTCCCTCCCCAGGGGAAACTCTCCTACTACTGGTTCTCAAGGAACCAGGATGTCTTCAGCCGATGTAGTTTTGCCTTTCAGTGGCACAGCATCGTGGAACCCTCAAGGTCTCAGCTGTGACTGGAGGCAGAAACGGAGCTACATTTTGGCACATCATAGCTGGCCTGTAGGCCAGAGACAAAGCCTAATCTTAATGTGTGAAATAATTTTCCCCCAAATTATGTAGAATGGATCTCAGCAAAAATCCAATTATTTTAGAAAAATACCTATGAAGAGTAGAGCTTTGAAACTTAAGGACAATTGTATATTCTAAGTCCTTTGGGGCTGGGCATACACTTTCTTTTACAAACCCAAACAGTCTCTCTAGCATATGGTAAATAATCTAATAGGTATTCATGCTCTAGTGATCCTTGTTATTCCTTACAGAAGTTCACTCTTTTCATATCACACCCTTTGGAATATTTAAAAGTGTCTTACTCCATTGTACATCCAAGATGAAATGGAAATCACAAAGTCCTATTTTACTTAAATTTCAATTATATGGGCTCCTAAATATATACTAAGGTACAGCGATTGAAAGCATCATTAACAGCTGCATTAGTTTCTAAAACATTAACATTAAAGACTTACTGATCTTAAACAAAAATAGAATCCTATTCCCAGTGTTCTGTGTGGTTGCAACCTGGCTGGAATATTCTCTAATTTTTAATGCTCAGTTTGGGTTGGAATTAGTTTGTAGTTCTCCTTTCTTTTTGAAACAGGATTTATCTGTTACATATCATTTATTTGAGTCACTGTCTATTGGGAATGGTCCTTTTGCTTTCCACGGTGCTATGGATCCAACCAAAGTCCTCATGCATGCTAGGCAAGCTCTTTACCACTAGGGAAGTCATATCCATTCCCATGACATTTGCTCAAGAAATTTTACCTCACAAGTTCAAAATTTAACTCGAGGGATGGAGGCAATAATGAGAGGAGGTGGCAAGATCCTAAGTGTTATAGCAACCTCAGGCAGTGAAATTAGAATTCATTCATTTGGGCACAACACGGGATCTCTCATCCTCACTACCCAGCTTTTCTTTTAGGCCCTTCTCTCGTGTTAACTCACAATTACCAACATTCTCCAAGATGGGTTAGACAGATTTTTCTCTAGCAGGTAATAGCAAATGCTTCCGAACTGCTGAAATCAATTGCCTCATGAAAAGGCTTTTATTGGTGCTAAGAGGTGAACAAACAGGTGTATTTCAGGCTAATCTCCTGGGATCCTAGACTCTTTCCTGGCTGGTACTTCTAACGAGGAATTGTTATGGCTTCATATTCCTCCACAACCCCGGTGTTAGGGTTTGTCGTTGCTTCTGATCTCTGTGCCAAACCCTGATATTATCGTCTGTGTTCAATTCACAGCTGTAAGTTTTAAGATTAATTCACTAAATCATTAAAAGTATGCACATTCTCAAGCTGGACATGAGGTAAATCATCGAAACCTAGGCTTTTCCTTCTTTTTATACCTATTATGTTGTGGAAATTATGTTTCCATAGTGAACTATATGCAATTTTAAATAAATTCCTAGTTATTAGATGTGTGAATTTATGAAATATATTTAAACCCTTTTTCTATATCCATGAAGAGAGAATTTTATCTATTTCACAACTTTTATAATTGATAAATAAATTACATGAATCATGCACTTCAATATGTAGCCCAGTTAATAAACATTTTCACTCATTCTTCTACAGATTTAACATTTTCATTGCTTGTCAATTGCTTTTTATTAAACCAATAAATCCAAAGATGCATTTTTACATCAGACTTGTCCTTATTTAATTTTTGGCCAGAAAATTATCTTTCTTTTCAATTAACTTACATAATATTCACACTTTCTCTTAAAATATTCTGCTTAAAATACTAAGTATTATTGTACTTATCTCTTCACTTTCATTCTACTGATTTTGTGGAAATTATGTAAAATAACCATTGTGTGATAGCTCTGAATAACATTATTCTTTTTATTTCGACACCCTAATGCTCAAACAAGGTATTTATGTAACTATGAAAAATAGCATATTATTTTTAATTAAAGCTAATTTGTTGCATTAATTGATTTTTTGAAAATGTCATTCTATTTGTGCAGGAACAAAATGTCTTCAGCAGTACATTATGGACTGTTTTTCTTATAGTACCTTACAAGCAACTTCAAATAATTGAGGTGAAGATGAACAAAATATGAATTTATCACATAGGGTGATGATAAAATGACAAGGTTCACATCTTCTCTTTTTCTTGGCAGCTACTGGACAAAGGAGGAGATGACAGGGCTAGGAAACAGAATGACCTAACAAAGACCAGAATTTAGAAGTAACTATTTTAGATTTCCTTAGCAGTTTCTTAAGTCATTCTTCAAATTAGAATAAAGACAGAAAAAAATCAAATAAGAGTTTAATTGTTTGCATCATTAAAACTTAGTCACTGTAGATCATCCCTCACCTAACTAAAATTTATGTATTTAAGACTATACTATACTGTATCATACATATTTTACTGATTAAAATAACATAAAACATGTACAGTTTCACATAACTTGGTGTAGAATCATAAATGTACACTTCAAACTAGCTTAGCAAGCCAACCTCGGTAGCTACAATTCTGATAGCTTTCAAAACAATTTAAGAAAATAATTGAGTGCAAAGGAAGTGATGAAAATATTGGAGACAGGTGTTCATTGGTGATTATTAAGTAGGAGAAAATGAAAAAATGGAAATGAAGTGTTTGTAAATGGGGAGGGGAGGAAGGGGTGGAGGGAGGGAAGGAACAAGGAGAAAAAATGAGAACCAAGACGTGTCATGTGAAGGTACAAGATCCCAGTGATGAATGTAACTGTACTGTATACCTAGAATGTACCAATAAACTCAATAAAAAGGGGGGAAAAAAAAAGAACAAGCAAAGTTAAAGATACAAAGCCACATTTCTAGGACGGGTCTCCAAGTGAATAAGAAGCCTTGCTTTTATGAAAATGCCCACAGGTGAGGTGGTCATAAACAGAATAGAAATAAAACATGTGTTTCATGGTTAAAAGCAAAAAAGAATATTAATGTGTAAAGCTATGCCAATGTATCTTAAAGTGAAGGGTGTCTACCATGTTAAAATAGCTCCCACTGTTCCCTTGATTCCGTCAAAAATATCAAGTCTCCCATTAAGGCCATTAACTAGCTACATTATTGAGAAACTACTTTTCTTTGCATACTTTGGAAAATCATAATTAAAAAGTAAGAAACAATAAAGTACGTCCATATTAAAGTGATAGAAGACACTCCTGATGAACTCCAACCACTGCCACCAGATCAGGGTTCAGAGCAGAGGGTGGGACAGTTCTTCGCTAATAAATAGGAAAATCTTAGAATTGATGAAGGTTAAATGTAGTGAAGGATGTTGAATACAAACATACAGTACCTATGTTCTTAGGAAAGTAAATAACCAGTAGGTACTTGATTCTTTAAAATATGTTTATGTGCAACACTGCTTACAGGCTGAGAAGTAAACTAGATTATATGCCAAGTCTCTTTTAGTGTTGATGATCAATATATAAAAAAATTAATATACTATTGGGCTAACCTGCTCAATGTCCTCATTAGAGATCAAACAGTTAAGCATATATTTTATGTAAACTGAACTTTTATATGCAAAGGTATTGGCACAAACCCTCATAAATGTTATGGAGCTACAGTAATGGAGCTTGTGGGACACATTACTACAAAGTTATAAAAAGAATGTAAGTCTTAGTATCATACCTTAACTCTCATGAAATATTTAAAGTTGCTTTTTAAATGGTTGGAGCACAAAGTGGCAATAAAGTGAAAGAAGATTATGCAGTTTTATGAGTTTCCTGTTATAAGGGGCAGTAAGCTCACAATGTACAGAATTATATATTTCCCATGGCTTTCGTGAACATCATTGATTCTGTGACTTAAAGAAAGTTTATTAGTACCCAGAGATTTTTGCATATGATATGAAATGAATAAATGTAGGGTGAATTAATTATAGCAAGTTTACTTGCAACTACAAGAGAATTACCTATAAACTCCAAGGGTAATACGAATTAACCACCATCAGCCCCTAAAAAGCTGATCACTCACAATTCCACTAAGAAAAAAAAAAATACAAACTTTAGTGCCAAAGCTTAACAAATTTATATCTGTGATTCAGTGGTATTTTAAATACTTCATAGTGTAATATATTGAGCCAATAGATATTAAAATCCATTTTCAAAGTAATAATAGTATTCTGTCCCTTCGATTCATCTTTCACACAGAATTCTCTCCTCAGGCTTATCTTTTCTATTTTGCTTTCTTCAATATCACTTTTATTTTCGAAGCACCAGGACTGTGTAGGCATTGTGTATGGAGTTTCATTTCTAGCACAATTCTAGTACAATTCTGCCAGTGTATATGCTGACTACTCCCAGCCTAGGTTGCAGATCCACTACCTTCAATACGTACAGGTTAACTGACCTGTGGTGTACCTCACTGACAGTAACATAGACCCATTCCAATAGCACACATGGACATGTACGAGTGTGCACACACGGTTTCTTTCCAATTCAAGATACTTGTATTTTTATATCTCATCTGGGTAGATCTCTGGTGTTTTGATCACCCTATCTTATTCTTTATATTCCTAGCATTAGCCCCTTTCCTATTCTCTGGCATGAGTTGCAGAGATTGAACCCATTCAGACTCCTTCAGATTCCTAGAAGTACTCCTCATGTTTTGTGCCGATGCAATACGTTAAACATTTCAATGATTTTTCCCTCATTCAGACTGCATTTGATTACCACTTGCTTATCTCTCCTAGGGAATCTGGCTACTGCAGCCAGTATGGAGATTCCTCAAAACTAAAACTAGAAATTCCACTCAAGCCAGCTATCTCTCCCACACCCAGGTATTAAACCAAAAAGAGTAAAACAAATCATATCACAGTGATACATGCGTACCCATACTTACAGCAAGCAGCACAATTCACAATAGCTAGTTCATCCCATCAGCCTATCAGTCCATCAACAGATGAATGGGTAAAGAAAGTGTGGTATTTACACACACTGTAGTGATACTCTGGATAGAGGCAGCTAAATTTAAGTCGTTTGTAGTAAATTGGACATAACACCTTGAGACCTTCATGTTAAATCAAATAAATCAGACATGCAAGTTTAAATATCACACGATTTCTCTTATATGAAAAACCCCAAATATAAATAAGTAGCAAAATAAAAGATAATAGGAAGTAGAGAAATAGATTGATCTCAAATGGGAAGGGGATCAAGAGATGGAGGGAGAGAAGAAGAGAAAGGGGATAAAAAAAGGAATTAAAATGTGTTAAATCCATGCACTAGCTTCCCACAAGGACTGCATTTACGCACTTACAATAGGTAGTAATAAAAATAGCAAAAAAGCAAAAAAAAAAAAAATAATAAAAGACTGCAAGCTATTTTAGGTCATCTTTTTCATTACTGTGTTTTCCAAAATCTGAGGCCTTTTGTACACATTTGCTGAACTGAAATGAAATGACATGATAGTCTAAAGGCATTTGCAGTAGAAGAGACAGGTAAAAAAAAAGACCTTTAGTGGCAGTGGGAGAATAGCATTGTTTAAAAATATAAAAACGAATTTAAGTGCTTAATTTACACAGCCATTTGCACACATATTCAACATTGCTTACATACGTATACTTTGCAGAGAACAGTGTTACTGTGGAGATATAAAGACAGAGATCACAAATCCTTTCCAAAAGTGGGACAAGCAATCAGTGACAGTGCAACATTACAAATACAATGGGACTGCCAGGCGGCAGCTCACCGAGCAGCACAGAGCAAGGAATTTTCATCCCTGTTAAGGTTGCATCCAACTCAAGGGGGTTCACAGCGGCTTCACATTATGAACTCCTGACATTTTTAACTCTTCATCATATGTGCATGCGCTGAGGAACTCAATAATTTAAAAAATCCTCTATAAATATTACATCAGTCATCTTTAGGACACGAAGCAAATAGCCTGTGAAGGGCAACTCAGTTGCTGAGGGAAGGTGGGCAGATAGAACGTTGGGCATGCAGAATGGGAGTTGATTGAAAAGACAGCACAAGATACAGGACCAAGAATTTCAAAGTTGGATAATTTGAATTCTTTAATCATCCATCACTCGAATACTTTGATACTGTATATCTTCAAGTCATAACATTAAATATACATTAACAGGAAGGATACCTGTTTGCATTTCATTTAGATTAGTCACATCATAAGCTTAATCATAATCAAATTGTGAAATAACAGTATCTCCATATTAATACTGTATATCTCTACATGCCCTGATGTGAAAAACTATTGTAAAAAATAATTATGTAAATAAACTCAAGCAGTTCTAAGTAAAAGTATAAAGATCCTGTACTGCAGTAACTAAGAATTATAGTTTCAAAGAAGGAAAAATATATGAAATAAATTTGTATGGAAATCTCTGGCAGTTTCTGATGCAGACAGGTGCAACCAAATATACTGTCCTTCATTTCATCTGGAACAATAAAAAATTATCAGAGCAGCAAAACTGACAATGATAATTTCTTCTGAGTATCAGTATCCTCTAATTTTCATTTGCATTATAAACTTTGCACAGTCATTTTGAAAGGCCTTTCAAAGGAACTATGGTGTTTCTACAGCAAGTTGTCTGGATCACACTTCCTGAAAGGAATCACAGTGAAAATATGTATTGTAAAGGCCTCTTGATGCTTAAGTCACAGCAATTAAATAGGTCTTGCCCAAAGCTCCCAATTTAGAAAACTGTCCTGCTGCATATTTGACAATTGCAGGCTTAGATGCAATTTAAAGGTTAAAACAACGTATCTTAAGCTCTTGTGTGATTTCTGTTTCTTATATTTTTATTGGCCACATGTCAGTTTGGGGAAGGTAGGGAAATGTGCACAGGTGGACCGAAAGTTCAATTTGTTCTGCTCGGCGGCACATGCAGTTATAGGGCACTGTGCCAGGGAGTGTAGCAGTACCCAGTTGGTCTCTGATGTGCCCCCACACACCCTTCTCCCAACAGATCTGATGCACCTAGAAAAACTGCATCGGAGCTAAGATTTAAAAAAAAAAATGCTTCAACTGAGTTCATTTCCTTTTTTCTTTTGGTGTGGTGTTGGGGATTGAGATTCAGTTCCTCAGGCCTGGAAGGAGGCACTACCATCCAAGTTACAGCTTCCTAGCCCTACCTTTCCACCATACATCCAAAAGAAATTGTAGAAAAAAGAAAGCATGTTTCCAATTGGCAGAAACAAACAAATCAAAATCTCAGGTAGAATGGAATCAAATATATGCACGAGGCCCAAGCAGACATCTAATAATGGTGCTTAAAATCCTCTTATCTATCTGTTTGAAATGTATTTCAAAGTGCCATTGTTTAAAGAGGCTCCAGTGACCATGGTGATTATAGTAATTAATTCTGATGCCATCAGAATGGAGACAAGTCAGATGATTCGCATTTGAAACAACTGAGCCAGCATCAATTCTAAAGGTATAGTAACTTTCAATAAGTGCTAAGTATAAGAAGCCGCAATTGATTGATTAATATAAAAAATAATCACATAATCTCGAGATTCCATTGATTCTACCAGATATTTATTTTTCTTGTTTTATAGGCTTAAAAAAAAAAACATTTATTAGAAGCAATTCTTAGGGCCGGGATTTAACTCAGCGGCTCGGTGGCATGCCTCGCCAGCAGAAGGACCCGAGTTCGGTTCCCCGGGACAAAAAAAAAAAAAAAAAAAAAAAAAAGCAGCAGTTCTTAAGAAGACTACAAATATGCAAGTCATGACTCTACTTCCAGAACTCTGGGAGGCTGGGCAGGATAATTCCACGTTCAAACCTAGCCTCCTGGAGAATTTAGCAAACTCAGCAAGACTGTCTCAAAATTGACCAAATTGAAAAGGGCTGGGGGTGTAATTCAAGTTGAGAGGCCTAGTTTCAATGCCCAGCACCACTAAAAACAAAAAAAAAAGTCAGTAATATGATGCAGTTCTATGGCTATTCCTTACAAGGAATCTAAAAGTAAAATATGTAATAAAATGAAAAATTGTCCAAAAGGAATGATAATTTAATTGTGCTTTAAATATCCTATATTTGTATGACTTCATAGCAGCAGTGCTATGGGATGGGGATTTAGCTCAGTGGTTCTGCCACCTGCCTTGCAAGTGGAAGGTCCCGAGTTCGTTCCCCAGTACCAAGTAAATAAAAATAAAAAATAAAAGTAGGAGTGCTATTACTTAGTCTTCAATGGTAAGTTTTCAAAAGGAAAATCATGTATGTATGTATTTTTTTCTTTTTCTCAAGGGAGTGAAAGTGGTGTAAGTTTTCAAACACTAAAGAGAAGAACTTCGAATGGATTTATAGGTCCTGTAATACACACACACACACACACACACACACACACACACACAGCTCTGAGAAGGAATTCTTCAATTCATTGCATCTGTTGCTTGGGTTCCTAATACAGTACTACTTCTGACCACTTCAGTACTTGTCCCAGTAGACTGTTTCTATTCAGCAGCTAGAAAAAATCTTATTAAACAAGTCCATTCACCAAAACCCCTTTCTACCAACGACCAAATGATTCACCCCTTTTTGGAGCAGAAGTACAATCCCTAAGATAACCCACAAGGTGACACACAATTTAAATCATTCTGGTTTATTGCTTAACCTCATTTCCTACCAGCTCCGTATTCACTCTGCCCATCTTCTCGGTGTGCTCACCTTTACCTGAACGTTAGCACAGTCTCGCCAAGGCTCTCCCAGCCTTCTCACTGCCCAAGTGCTTGTTCGTTCTCCAGATTGCTTGCATGGCTTTCTGTTAAGTCACCTTTTTTAAGACTTCTTGCAAATCTCAATTTCCCTTCAGGGCCTTCCCAAACCACTCTGTTGTAGCTTCTCAGTCCCCTTGTTCTTGAGACAATTAATAGTATCCGTCTTCTGCTTCTGTATTTTCCCCATAATATATTGTTATTGATAGCTTATATTGTTTATTTCTACGTATTTTTTCATATTGAAATAAAAGGTCAAGAGAAAATATTTTTGGTCTTTGTGGCTATATTTCAAGAACTTTTAAAAAGTGCCTACTATACATTGTTCAATAGACAGGAAATGAAGTATGGGAGCAAGAATAAATGACAGATAATTCCAAGGATTTGGGAAACTCAGGGCAGTGTAGGGTATTTAGTTTTCTCTCACTGTGCCTTCAGTAACAAATCACCCTACTCCTCTGTTGAACAAATAAGTGTTACTAAAGAATAGTAAGCATCTATCAGTTGGTTAAGGGAGGAAATAATCATACTAAGAAAACAACATACAGAAGTTTAAAAAAATCCAAAAATATGAACCTATAAAGATTTCTTTACAGCAGAGTGCAGAGGCAAACTAGGCTGGGCGTATACATAGGATAGGAATTCTTGCATCATTTATACGTGGAGATAAATCTAAGTTTTCTTCACTTTAGAATTAGGAAGATTGTGATAAAAATATAATTATATATATCATTTAATCCTTGCCAATGGCTTATCTATATACATACTTGTATTATCTTAATTTGAGATGAAAAAGGTAATCAGGTGTTTTATAAGCTTCTTATCAAACACCACAATAGTAGTGAATAGCATACCTTCTGGGAATGTTAAATGTGAGGAGACATTAAAACAGTATTCCATATGAAAAGATATTTGAGGTTTATTAGTCTTTCATAATTAGAACATTTTGCTATTTCCTTTAACATTGAAAAATTTACTTCAGAGATAAATTAATTTATAACAAAGGTCACCACCTAAATTAAAGGGCAAGATCTCATTAACATTTTAAGTTATATCTCATACACTGAAAATTGAAAAGGCACTTTAAGGAAGCTTCATTACATTTTTCCAAAGGCCAATTTATAAAATATCTTAAAAAGTCTATATTAATAACCATATTCTCTAATAATTCTTGAATAACTGATACAAAGAGAAAATAACCAAAGACTTTGTCAACACACAAAATAATGCATTTACACAATGTGTAAATAGCCAAACACAAGAGGCCCTTTATGTTAATGGTTTTGTTGATACCGAGGGGGTTAAGAAATGGATGGGGCCTATTTTGACAAAGTGAAACTTTAGATAATTGTATAATCAACTTCATCAAGTTAAGTTTTTCCTATTTACTTCTGGTTAAAAATACTTGCATTGTCTTCTTCTCCTCCCCCTTCTCTTCAGAAACATTATATTCACTGGTAAGAGAATCCATTCTAATTTGTTTTGCCACTATTAGTTATCTAAAACTAAGGCAGCTACTCATCTTGATAAGGACAAAACTCAGAGAATGTATACAAAATACCTGATGCATTTTTAAAGTAGATTGAATATAAGCATTTTTCTCTTAAGCATCCTTTCCCTTTTTGCCTTCTCAGACTGCTCACTCCCCCCAAAATTCCCTCAGTTAGGAGGAGAGCAATTCTGTCATTAACCCCCTGCATAACCTCCTGATATAGCAGTTGTGGAAATATCTAATAATTATTAAAAATAAAGCAATATTCGCCAGACACCGGCCTGTGTTTACTCTTATTTAAATGTGCCTAATTCTCTTGGCCTCTTAAGTAGACAAAAATCACTATCCCCTTATGATAGAGAAGAAAACTGATGCAAAAAGCAAGCCCTTTTCTCAATGCTACAGAAATTTGAGGTGGCAAAACCTGATCTTATCACACAAAGCTTGGCTTCAGAGCACTACACTTGCTTTAGGGAAAAGGATGGATAGCACCTGCAATAAAACCCAGACAGGCCTAGTGAAAAAGGCATTTTCAGTGTGTTTCAGAGAAATGCTTCTATGTTAGCTTAGTTAACCATTTATATGCCATTTCTGATAATTCCAAATCTTTTCATTAAATGTCACTTATATATCATTGCTGGAATATCTTACATAGACCTCGACATTACAGTGTCTATTTTTAAAGACACTTGCTTTCTCAAATTACAGGAGTTGAAGGACAGTTCTGGTACCTGTTAAGGTGAATTTAATGTGTTTCTATTAGGTTTTAACTTCCCGGGGGGAAAAATAATGTTGAATGGATAGGAGTGTCTGAATAACATATTTTGAATAGTTAAGAGGCTTAAAAATATTTGTTGACAGGCAAAAAATGGAAATAAAACTTGAGTCCTTTCTAAGCTTGTGTTTTGGGAGGCCCACACAGCAATGGCAATTTTCGCATGGGCACTTAGGCTCGGCTCTGCCGCGGTGTCACAAGCAGCAGACTCATAGTCTACCATGAAGTGCGTAGTACGATGCCTAGGGCAAATGCATCTGCTTGTCCCATTTTTCTTCTTTACTCAGCCAAGTTCTGAGACTGATAGTCTTGTGCTATAGGAAAATACTCAGCTCCCACAACTTGCTCAATTGTAATTTCTAATGTGCTATTCATGAGAGAAGACAGTCAAATGAATCACAGAGGTTGAGGCTCAATTGCCAAAGTGCTATTTGGAGAACAGAATTATTTCCTGATAGTAACTTTAAACATTTAGGATGGACTATGGATACCACAGCAATGAAAACTGTAGCCTAGATCAATGTTCCAAATAAATGGCAGCAACTTGTCCAAATCAGGAGGCAAAAAGAAATGGGCAGGAAGATAATGCAAAACCTACACAACAATGACTATCAGGTGTACTTGCGAAAATTCTCTACACTCAGCCGAAAGGCAGGATTTTAGTAACTTTGAATCCCTGCCAACTTTTAGTAGTTTCTTTCTTTCAATCTAAGAAGAAAACTTAGGCCTTAGGAGATAGGAACAAAAATAGAAGTGAGCATAGCCATGCAGGATGACGGTACATAGGGAGATGGATTCCCATTCTGTCCCCCCTAGGAGGATGGTGGGAGAGCCTTACATAGTCTTTGGATTACCATCTGGCTGGAGACAGTTCCTAGAATTCTGATGACCAAATCTCACTGAGAGCAAATTGAATTCAAAGAAATAGACCAGAACTGACAAAAAATAATTTGTACTTAAGTAGTCTTTCTCTCTATTGATACAAAATCTGGATTTATATTTTAGGACAGTAAGATATCCCCATTGACCAGCATGGTCCCATCTAACCTCCATTAAGCCATCTCTGATATCTGCTACTCTAATCTCTGCTTCTCTGAATTTCATTGTTTTGGATTCTGTGAGCGAGATCTACAGTATCTAGCGAATTTCACTTAGCGTAAGTCCTGCAAGTCCAATCACTGCAAATGATTGAATTGTCTGCTATTGAGGTTAAGCAATATTCCATTGTGTGTGTGTGCAAGCGCACGCACACGTTTGTGTGCATGTCTGTGTGCGTGTGCGTGTGTGTATGCCACATTTTCTTTATTCCTTCATCTCTTCAGTTATAGGAAAGGAATATAAAAGTATGTGAGGGGGCGCATTTTTTAATTGAAGGACATGAAATGATGAATATAATTAAATTATTCTGTATTAAATCCATGTATAATTAGCATCAGTTTGTTCTCCACACATGTATGTAATCAATGTTTGTCAATATTCAATAAAAAGTAAAAGATATCCTAAGTACAATCTCATACTCCTTCAGCAAAGACAGAGTTAGCAGGAAATTATTCTTGCAATTTTTTTCACAAATATGAATTTTATTTTTAGATGTAAAAATAAGTTCACTTTTCACTTGAAAATAAGATCAGCAGAGGGGCAACTTTCCTAGTTTCTTTGAGCTCTGCTTCTTAAGTTCTACATCACCTTCCCCCAGTAATGGAAATAGGTGAAAAATACACAATGGAATTTTTTATTTTTAGGATTTGAAAGCCTAGAGAATAAGCTAGGAAGAGATTTCAATAGTAAAATGTGTATGGGGAATTTAGAGTGAATTAAAGAGAAATGGGCATAAATGAGTAGGAACATGAATGAATAGATAGGCATATATGTAGGAGAATTTAAAAAAAGCCTGGATAATGGCTCATTCACCAGGTAAAAAATTCCTCATTAAAATCTAAGCAAAGGCGATTCATTCTCAAGATTCAGGCTCAGGTGCCACTGAGGGTGTGTTTATCATGAATGTAGAACTGTAACATAACACTCCCACCATCACACACCTGTCCTGAAACACTTATATGCAGCCTAACGAGACCACTTTAAACAACCGCAAGAAGGTGGCTAAAACGTGTAGGCTGCAGTCATTTGGGCAGTACGCATTTGGTAAAATATTTTTCTCTGGTTATTCTTTCCAGCCTGATGCCTTTCTCGTTTGGCACTTAAAAATCCTTTGTTCGGCAGCTATTTGTCAGGACGACATAATGAAGATCAATTTTCTAAAAAAATGTTTACTTGTGAGTTTCATGCTCTTTTTGCTAGGGATTATTTTGTAGTCTGCCACATATAGCTATTTGCTTTGGGATATGTATTAGGAATACAAGAAAAGAAAAAATATGTTCACCCTCTTGATATCTAGTATCTCAAGATAATAGTCTTAAAAACCAAGCATTTCTTAGATTTTCTTATTATTTTTACCATTCATTGTCATATAATGAGTTTTTTTGTTGAATGGATCATAAAAATTTAACAAAACCAAACTTCAGTAATAAGAATTCAAGATACAAATAAAAGCTTCCGCCAAACTACAATGAAAAAAAAAAATCGTTTTTAGTCCCAGAACACTGTAGGAAAGGAAAAAGGGTCAAGTTGGTGAGAGAGATGTGTGCTGACCTCTGGGGGACTGGAAGACCGGGTGAGTTCACAGACTGAAAAGGAAGCTGGGTGAGGAGCTATTGGACTACTTTCTGTATGAACTTTGAGGAAAGCGCTGCTCAGGATGACTTAATTCTCTCAGGGTAACCGATAGCAGATCCGTTTGAACAGCTACATAGTTTGGTTCAGCGCACTGTGGCCCCCACACCCTAAGCAGCAAAAAGCAGAATGAGAATTTGCTCTCTAGAAACCACAAAATGGGACCGCTCCTGTGAGACATTTGGTTCCTCTAGTGGGATATGTGGCTGAAAGACAACAAATCTCCACAGATGGAAGCTTGTTAGAAATGCATTACAAGACCCTTCCCTAAGAATTCTCTTTTCCTGTTCCTTCAGGGTCAGACTTGCATGACAAAGTTTCGTTCAATCTCTGGCTCCCTCTGTTCCAAAGGAAAAAATAAATTGCTGCATCTTGAATCCCTTACCATAAAGAAAGAAGCACAATGTCTGCTAGACTGTTTGGGGGTTCTTATGCCTCCTTATTTCACATTAAGAAATATTGCTCTGCTCAAAAACTAGGTGATCTGAAATACGGCCACTTTCAGTTGGCCCAAGAGCATGAAAAGCCTGTTACAAATCTAGGCTGTGATATAGACATGCCTGATGTATGCACTACGAAATCCAAAAGACTCCAAGTTACTAAAAGTAGTGACAATAAAAAATAAAAAAATTAATATGAGGCTCATAGGAAAAAGAGGCGCATTTAGATTACCATCTTCTAAGATTACGGACATCTGTCTTCAGTCATTACTGGGTTCTAGCAAACACAGAATACTGTACTTAATTATAAGCATCAAGTAATAGTGCAACTAGAAATACCTACTATGAATCAGGTTCTAGCAGACCCACCGAGTCCTGAATTGGACCGCACAGATAGGGCCTGGTTTAAGCCAGTTTACCAACAAGCTCCAGCAGGACTAGACGCCATGCGTCCACCCAAAGAGGTGGCAACTCAGATGTACATGTCACCCACCAGATGGTCCCTGTACTTTTCCACCGACCTGCTTCTCTGATGATATGGGGAGTTACCTTATTACCAGATAAAGAACAACAGTGACCCGAGCTTTGATTCTGATTAACCTGCTTGTTACATGAGTAACAGGTAGAAATGGCCTCTTGTTACACCATGGTAATATCCAAGGGTGGAACAATATTCCCTGTAGACAAATGGAAATGGTAACCTTTTCCAGGAAGAGAATTAGCTTGATGTGAGAATATATACTGATTCCTACTAGCAATTTTCCTGTCAGTTGAAAGATTACACAGAAGGTGTGGAGTGGCAACATATTAGTAGACACATGACAATAGAAACAAAAAGTGAAGATGTTTAATGTCATATGTTAATACCCATGAGAAATTCATCATGAAGATATAATAAACAACTATTGAAATATTTTGGCTACTTGGATCAGTTCGTCTTTGTCATCGGCCACGCTGAAACTAGAAGATGACACACAAGGCGATCATAGTTGTAGTGATAGAGAATCTATACAGCCATCCGTATTAATTACCACTTGTAAAGTTTGATTAGCTTTTGCTTTTCCCAAAACCCAACCTGTCAGCAACAGTGGCCTATGCAGCCATACTGATATGATAATGTAATATATTTCCAGTAATTGAAATGCTACTTGGCAGGCAGTGAATCACTTCTTTTTGTTCTTATAGTTTTTGTTTCTTCAGGATTGAAGGCAGAACAAATGTGCATTAAAAATATGCTGTCAGGCTGACATAGGACCATCTTAAATTTGAGCCCAGCCTGAGAAACAGCATCTTATCAAGACCCTGCCTTAAAATAATAAAAAATAAAATAAAATAAAGGGCTAGGGATGTAGCTCATTGCTGAGGCTCTAGGTTCAATCTCTAGTACCGTACAATTGCATACATACATTGTGTACGTACAAACAAGCCACTAATTCCACAGAAATTTTGACACCTTGCATTTGGGGACAGTCAAGGAGAAAAGCCATCATCTTGGAAATGCAATTTGGCCGATTCACCCGAGTGCCTCCTGTTATTTCCTTGTCCCCTTTAACTGTGAAAGAACACATATAGCAGTAGTGGCCTGAGGAAGGTATGATAGCTAAGGGATCAGAAGTAATGAGGCATCCCTGGATCTTCTGCGACTCATGCCCTGCTCTAAATTTCTTAATACATAGTTTTTATTGTAGCCAATCATCCTGATAGCATCAGGCTCGTCTGGAAGAGAGAAGCATCCATTCCTTGGATCCATTCCTTGTTCCATTCCTTGGCCTTCCCATTGGTGGCATAACAAGAAGAGGTTTCTAGTGCCCCCAGTGGCACAGCAAGTGTCAGATCAGTGGTGGCAAACCAATGGCACATGTGCCGCAGCCCAGCCGTCATTCAAGAGCTGCAGGAGGTTGTACCCTCTGCATTCCCTCCTGACCCATTTTCTCCTCACTAAAGCTAAGGCCTTTGGTTTTCAGGATAAAGAAAATTGGACCGACTTTTATTACATCATCTCTTTAAGAGCCGGTGAATTCGGATACAGTGGCTGAAGGTCAGATGGTACAGGTGCTCTGCTCATATACTAATTTATCCTAAGGCAACCGCTCCATGTGAGTGGCTTCTATTGTGTGACCTACTCAGCTCAAATACCCAGACACAGGTGGTGGCAGAAAGAGGGCAGTTGAGCAAAATACCCAGGCTCATCAAGAACCCCAGACTTTCACATAGTTTTTCATGGCATCCAGTGTACCCCACAAGGCTCCCCTTCTATAAGGGAACAAACAAAACATCATGGTTTGATTTCAGCTGTTTATTTCAGTTCTACTTCTCACCTTTCATATTTTATTCATTGACCCAATTCCTATAAACTGACAGCTACAGCATTCTGGATCTGCTGATTGGACCTGACCTAACCTAACATTGGAGTAACCATAAACGGTGATACATTCTGGAGAGATTCCTTCTATCAGTAAGACAGGCCCATAGGATTCTGGTCTTTTTCTTCTTCTTCCATGGAAAAGTAATCATCTCAATGACATTCTTCTACTCCACTATCCGTAGGGAATTACTTCAACATCAAAGAGGAAGGTAAGACTAAAGCTGCCATAAGCCCATACATGCTAAAAGTAGACAACTGGGACAATTGTATCTCAGAGACACTCAACGGCAGCAGCATGAACATTTTTGTATTGATCTTCTGCTCTCCCAAGTTTTACAAAGTGACAAAATAGACTCAGATAAGGCTACCCAGGAAGTATTTGTGCTGGAAATAAAGAACCCAGCGTCAAGGCTTTAGCACCTTTTATAATAAGCAGCAAACAAGTCAGCCACATTCCCAGGGAGTTTATAGTTAGGTAAAGTGAATATAACTTCTTTCCTGTGCTTGCTTTGACCTATGTGGTTATACAACTTCCCACTGTCATAGAAAGGTTAGGCCTTTCATTTCAGCATTCTTGGTTTGGCTATGCTGGGATGCTCAGACCACAGGAAGACTGCTTCTTTCGATAAGTAGCTGCTTCCCAAACACACACTGTGAAATGGACTTCTGCCTACTAAATTACACGTGGAATTCGGCTGGAAAAATTTCCAGGAATGACCTCAATCCACAGCTAGGATTAAAAACCCTTGAGTGCTGTTTCCATTCCCACAGTACATGGGAACTCCTTTGAAATGAAAATTCTTGGGCTCTACACCAGGCTTACTGGATCAGGAACTCAGGGAGGAAGGACTATGGAGCAAATGCCCATTCTTCTGCATTTTAACTTACGCTCCAGATAATTCTCATAAATACGGTTTGCAAACAAAACTTAAGCTGTGTGGATTACTTCAGAATTTCAATTACTATCTGTTTTGCTGTCATATGTAGTGATCTCTGTCTTCCCTAAACATTCTGTGGTACTAAGATGCATAATATATCGATACATTTACTGCCTCCTGCCTCCTCTTGAGAGGATAAGTTTATATACACAAAGCTATATTTCAAAATTTCTACCCCAAGTTATAACTAAAATATTTCAAAGATTATATTCACATCTATTTTCACATTAATATAGCCTTAAAAATTTCCTTCTAAAAAATTTTTTGCAGTACTGGGGATCAAACTCAGGACCTTGCACTTGTGAGGCAGGCTAGCTACCTAGAGGCAACACTGAGCTAAATCCCTGGCCCCTTGGACAGTATTTTTTAACTATTCTACTGTACTAGAATGTCTGCTAATAGTTCCTATTAAAACATGTTATTTTGTATAAATTAAATATGTATCATATACAGTGATTAAGAGATAAAATAATAAACATTACAATTCTAATATTTTCTTATTGCTGATGATTGGTAAGCTTACTTGCATATATTCAAGACTCAAGAAGTTTTTCCTACGAAAAACAATCAAAAGCAAATTAGTTGCTTCTAGTCCTGTGTTTATACTTCTAGAGGTGAAAAAAAATTTAATGTCATTACTTCAGAATTTGACAGCAGTACTTAGAGAGTGAAGCATAATTAAGAGAATTCCCTGGATGTGAAAAATATTGATAATCTATCATCTCAATGAGTCATGTGAAAAAAAAATTATAAAAAGTGTTACAGGCCAAAGATTGCTTCCACGACTGACATTGGTATCTGAATGTTCTGAATATAATTTATATTTTTCTATTTCATATTCTGTGTGAATGACTAAAACTGATGTGTCTATAAGGGTTTATATCTAAAATTAAACATTTAAAGGACATCAAAGCTTTCTTTACTTGTCTTATTGAATTAAATCACTATTAAATAACTACATATTAGGCTCTGGTCAGGTCGTTAGCCAGTAACAGAATTTCTTGGCTGTCAAGTTTTATGGAAAACTGTTCTTCAGTCTATTAACATTAAAATATAAAGAATGCTTTCACTGTTTATAGCCTACTGCTAACAATCTGTAGCATTCAACAATCATATTAATATTTTAGATACCAGGGTGTTTCAGCCTTTATTTTTATTTCCTAAGAAAAAAATTGATAAAAATTAGTATACAACACCACCAGTAAAAATGTTTATACCAAAAGCACAGTACAGACTGCAGTAAAATATGGGCTATGAAATACTTAGTAACGTTTCTCTTATTTTTTGTCCAACAGCAGGCCAGTGTTGAGAGATAAGAACCAGAATTTATCCAGAGTGAGGGAAAAATGATGCGGTTGTTACCTCACAAAAGATTCAGTCTGCCCAGGGCACAATAAAGTGTCCTCTTGCCTTGTGGAGCTTTCCCTTTTGTTAAAAACACGAAAAGCGAAGTCTCCAAGGCAAGAGGCATTCGTTGCTGGAGCTCCACTGGCTTTTGCAACCTTCTCTTGATATCTGGGACACGCTGCCCTATAAAAGTCGTGCACTCTCATCTGGGAGGCCTGCCAAGACCCACCTTTGATAAAGCTGCCATCTGATCCTTTCTCCAGCCTAGCAGGGATTCCCCGTCTAGGGCAGGAGTAGGACACTCAGCCTTGTGTAGTTCTCCTTAATTCACACCTCAAATAATATACATCCTCACAATTTTTATTCTTATCTCTTTTACTCATTGGCTCCTTTCGGCTTTGTTTCCTTCCTGAATTTTACATGTTTCAAACAATCCTCACAAAATTTCTGTCACACGTAGATTACATTTCCATATAACAATTTATGACCCAAATATACCGTATTTAAATATAGGTTTGGCGATTGATATTTCAGTATTCTAACCTGGAAATGACTCCGTTTATCTCTCGAATATATAAAGTGTATGCTTATTTATTCCATTTATATTTGTCTTATTTATGAGGATCGGGACCTTGCACTTGCGCAACAGGCGGAGGAACCACTGAGTATATCCCCGGCCCAGTCTAATGTATTTATTTACTTAGTTGCTTGTTTTATTTTTTTTTTTTTTTTGAGACAGGGTCTCACTATGTAGTTGAGACTGACCTGGAACTCACTATGTAGCCCAGGGTGGTCTCGAACTCACAATGATCTTCCTGCCTCAGCCTCCGGAGTGCTAGGATTACAGGCGTGCGCCACCACGCCTGGCTTAATCTAATTTATTTTTAACAATTACCTTAATAGAGAAATCCTGACTGGCCAGAAACCCAGATGAAAATGTTTTCTGACGATACTGACGACATTTTTTAGAAGCTTCTTTTGTTTTTTCCCCTCACTTTAAAAATGAATTTAGGCAAAACGATTGAAAGCTCTCACACTTTACCCCTAAAAGCAAATCACTAAAAAGCAAAGTCACTAAAAAAATGGTCGATGATATTACCAACATTTCAATAGTGAAAAACAGACCATCTACTCAGAGATGGTCTCAATGGGTTTTCCTCAGACACAGACAGCACATCCCACTTTTCCCGTCACACAGAACGCAGGTTCCGTAAAGCACACACCAGGGAAATGGTTCCCAAATTCTAAGTAAAAGTCTTCCAGCCGTTCGCTGTCCGACAGAGCACACTGCTAAGCAGATGCCCTTTTCTTGCACAGAGCACAGATCCTATGTGGCTCTGCCTCGCATAAAGGAAGAACCCCAGACAGAGAAGTGAGAGCCGTCGCTATTCTGCAACCCCAAGTAGCTGAAGGTACTCCAGGCGGAGTTCCCGGACTCACCAGACGCTGCTGTTGGTCTGTCAGCCCTCTCTCCTGGAAGTGAGTTATCGGCCACTTATACCGGAGGTGGGTGGGCCTGGATTGGTAGGCATCTTCTCACAGGTGGAGGTTCTTGGCCAGATGGTACACATCTTATTTGAATCGCCTACCTCATCATGAGATGTTTTTCAGTTTTGCAATCCCCCAGAGCAAAGGTCATTTTTACCTGGAACTACTTTTGTCACCGATTAATTTGCCTATGCAAGTTCCACATATTACTCAAGGAATAGGAGAGAAACAAAGAGGGAGAGGGAGACAGTGAAAAAGGGGGAGAGGGGTGTGAGGGAGAGGGAGAGAAAAGCTGGCTTTCTGGCTAATATACTCAGGGATGCAACAGAAAGCACACTTCACCTGGATATTGTGAAAGATAATGGTCCTGTGAAATCAGGAGTTGGGCATGATATCAAGCCTCAGTGTTTGGCTTCACTCTCTTTTAAATTGTAAGCATACCCAACCCGTCAGTATTTTTGTGTCTTTGGTTATTTAGGTGGTTAAATTATTTCTTTGATTTTAAGGAAATTACATGCTTGCAGTACTAAAGAGAGTAATCCTTCCACTCAGTCTTCCTCGCGGCTGCTTTCCACTGATGCTGACAGTTGTTTATATCATGATGGAAGAAGCATCAAGTGTTTAGGAGGAGACACCTGTTGATGTTACTGCCCAAGGAGACGTCACGGTTTTGCTCTTCATGTTTATTACTGTATTTTCCGTTTGAAAGAGCCAGCTCTCTCTTTCTCTCTCCCTCACTGTCTTTCCTTCTTCCCTCCCTCCCTCTTCTCTCTCTCTCTCTCTCTCTCTCTCTCACTCTTCTCTCTCTCTCTCTCTCTCTCTCTCTCTCTCTCTCCTCTTTCCCTCCATCTCTCTACTTTTCTGAGTATTTCTTTACTAATATAAAGAGTGTCTTAGTCCTGGTCAGAACAAAGACCATGGAGCTTTTTACACACGAAACCAAAAGAATCACAATAAATTCATTCACTAATTTTTTTTTAAAGTCGTGGATCTTCTCTGACCCACTTCCACCTTCCCCATATCATATATGTACCTGTGGCATTAAAAACATCATGCTAAACTGCGCATGTATTTAAAGAAAAAGAGAAGCAAAATCAAGTAGTTGTATCATGTGAAATTTCTACACCTTCAGGAGGATGTAACCCTTATAAGGACTCTTGTTATTTTGATTATGGGATCCCACGGCTTGTTGAAACTGCAGATTAAATGTTAATTGCATAGTTAAGAAAGATTGACCCTGTTATCAATTACCTAGTTCTGAAGACATCCCTGCTACTGTTTGTGAATACCTTTTGAGCACATTCTGGGCACTGAAAGACTAAATAAACCCTGATTCATCTCGTGATGATTTTGTAGCCTAAGAAGTGATAAATTAGTGCAAAGTGACAATTTCTCCACAGTGTGTTGAGTAGTGATCTTACAGGGGTGTGCTTATTTTCCCATGGCACATTAAAGGAACTCAGCCCTTCTGAGAATTCCAAGAAAGCAGTTTAAAGGAGTTGTTTGAGCAAGCTGTTTGAGGATAAGTTTTTCCCAATAATGAAATGGGTTGGAAAAGTAATTTCCTTTCCCAATGCTAGTGAAGAGTCACAGAGCTGTGTAAAGGAGTATTGCCTGCAGGGTATTCTCCCCTCTTCTATACCACTTGTCTCCAAAATCGATAAGGGCAAAGACCCACTTGGGTGGGTCAGGTCACAGAGGCCCTAGTGTCTTGGGAGGGACATCTGTGTTATTATTTGAAATTTAAATTTCTGAGCATTTCATTTCTACTACAGTCAGCTACCTATTTTTAAAATTTTATGATCAAGATTTTCAGGATGTTTGCAAAATGGTGGTATATAATTCTTGTAAATGTAAATCAAAATACATAATAATTTTATTCATTTATGAAATTAAGGATAATGAAACTATGACATCTCACCCCATTTATATCACTTACTCAAACTGTACATTTAGCTTTGAAAACTAATGTTCTTTGGTCCTTTTCATTAAGTTTCTTCTTTAAAAATTTCATGGAATTTCAAAAATATGTATTTTTAGTAAATTAGCAATGCTACTTTTATTCTTTCCTAATACAGATGGAAAGCGATTCATAGCACAAATGCTATTTTTAAAGAAGTTAGATCTTATTAATTTTGATAACTGCCTCTTAAAATAAGTAGAAGTAACTGCAAGAGGCAACTCAAAAATACAGCATAAGAGGAGGTAATGGAAAAGTAGGATGAAGATCACGTCTCATGGTTTCCTTCAAGGAAGGATACAGGGAATCAAAAGCACACTATCCTGTCGCAATCTACTTTCCCAGAATTACCTCTTGACATTTTTATATGTTCTGTCATAAGGAAGTTGATCTTTACATCTTTCTGATTACTTAGATTTCAGTCTCCCTAGTCGCAGATATATGCTGGAGCAAGATGAGTATGTCACCTACCCAACAGTTTGAATTTACAGTCTAAAATAATTAAATAGTAGTTCTCTTCTATCTGTTTTATTATTTTCCCTTATTTGGAATTGGAGTAAATAATGTTTCTTCCTCCCAGTAGCCATCTCTGACAACTTTCTTGAGTCTCAGAAGGAATTTAACAAGCTACATCTCTGTCTTCAAATTTTCCCTGATTATAACTGTCACTTGAGACATAAGAAATATTAAAAATGGCAAGCGATATATCTTAAGTGCTACTGTTAAAACATTGTTTTGCTATAAATAAATAAGCCGATTTCTCTAGAGCTTAAGTGGAAATAAAAATTTGATGCAGTCTTTCTCCATCAAGCAGCTGTGGCAAGAGGCCATTAGAGAGTTGTTAGATTTGCTGGAGTTTCCATTATGTTAGATATTAGATTAACTGTCATACGTGTTCTGGAGTGTAAGGAAGGCTTTCATCTTACAAAGATGCCTAGTATTTTTATTACTCAGAATATAAGTAGGCGTAATTATTGGCTCTTTTTATAGGGTTTTGCTCAATATATTGACAAGCAATAACTGTGCTTGTGAAGACAACAAATACCTAAAGTGATTAATTTAAACAAGCAGATCTTGGAAACAAAATGTCTTGAATTATTTTGTTTCAGTACATTAATGTTAGGGTTTAGGATATGAAAATTATGTGGTTGAGCATACACACTGTATGCATAACGGTGCTGCTGGAACAGTGAGAGCCGCGGCTGAACCCGACTCACTGCACAGGGCGCAGTCTGAAAGTGGAATTTGCAAGTCCAAATCCACAGCCTAGTCTTTTTCGTTAATGTGATTGTCCTCCTGTTTTTTTTGTTTTTTTTTTCCTATTTATGAATGCCCTTTCATCCAATTGTCTTGGATATTTGAATTTGATAACAGTCATGCAATAGACACGTGGTAATTTGTAGGTTATATTGTTTTGTTTGTTTGTTTTGGTACCAGAGATCAAACTCAGGACCTTTCGCTTGTGACACAGGCAGTGGCACTACTGAGCTCAATCTCCGGCCCACTAGAGGTTGGTAGTGGTCTCCTATTTCCTACACAGGAAGTCTTTTTCCTCTTCCCTTTACTTATTTACTTATTTTATCAGAGCATATGAATTATACAAATAATGGGTTTCATTTTGGTATGGTCATACATGAGTATAAGGTAAACCTATCATCCTCCCCAAGATTACCTCTCCATCCGCTTCCACACCCGGGCACCCAGGCTGTACCTTCTTATTATTTTCCATTGTCGTTTTACCAGGGTTTCAAATTCTAATCTTGAAATCTAGCCAATATAATCAGGCTATTTTTCCATAACAGTAATCCTTATACCTTTATCGATATCAATTTCTATACCGCATTGAATTTATATATCGGTCCAGATACACAGAAGGAATTATTGAATTAAAAAATAAATACAATCTTCCTGAATTGTCTTGAGAATTACAAGATTATCTTCATAAAATATTTCAGGTGAGAAAGAATCAGTGAAGGGCTGGGGATTTAGCTCAGTGGTTACACTGCCTGCCTCACAAGTGCGAGGTCCCGAGTTCGGTCCCCGGTACCAAAACCAACCAACAAACAAATAAACAAGAATCAGTGAATGACATTGGGTAGGCACAAATTTGTGTAGAAGGTATAAAGGTTATTGTTATTTATGATATCAAGTTCAAATATCTGTATTAAGTGTACATGAGCTTAGATATAATTCCAGGACGTTGTTACTGAGTGTCATTCATTTATAAATAAGTCATATTAAAATAACGTGAGGAGTATCTAATATCTGCACGGCTGTGGTCTATCTACATAAATCTATGCAGGAGGAAAGTGTAAAGGTTCTGCCCTTGTAGGGTCGCCATTTTAACTGGAAACACCGGTAGAAAATAGGGCGTTTGGAGGTGCAGCTGGGCCTCATAATAGGTAAAACAAAGCCCGTGTGTGCTCGTGTGTCTCAGTATCAGCAGCGAAGTCAATAAGGGCGAAGTGAACGAAGAAGCAGTGGTAGGAACTCAAGTCCGTAGGAAGGAAAGAAGGCATGTTGCAGGTAATGTAGGAGCTCTTAAACCACTGTGAGAATTCTGATAGTGTTTGGGGAATTTTTGCAAGGTTCCAAGTGGAGCTTTGACCTCTTCCTCTCTTACATTAGAAGAATTATTTTTGGGTTAAAATTAGAGCCAGGGGTTTAGGCCAGGGGTTTATTCCACGGGTTCTGCCGCCTCCTTTTCAAGCGCAAGGACCTGTGTTTGATCCCTGGTACAAAAAAATAAAAAAGATAAAGGAATGGTTGTGGGGTGGGAAGTTAGAAACTGGGAGACCTTTTGACGATTCCTCTAGCTTTCTGGATGCTAGAGAATGATTTTCACAAAGCCTGTATCACTGAAAGAGGGAAAAAGCACTCACATTCCAGATATATTTTGAAGGCAAAGCCAAAATAATTTTGTAGTATGCTGAGTGTGTGTTGTGACAAAAACAAAAAAAGACTCAGGAGGATTCATTTAAAATGTTGACCAATTATCTGGATCTCACCATAAATTTAAAGAATTCAAATAGTGATAAAAATACTATTGATCTTCAAGGTAGTGGAAAATCATTAGATTTTTCTATCCAAGCTTCAAATACAGTGGGAGGAAAATAAACATTTAGGGAGTAATAAAATTTTAGCTGGTGCAACACTAAATTAATGTTTAATGTTGACTATGAATACAATAATTCTATTAGACTGCAAGGTCTTCAAGTGTAGGACACAATTTATTAAATTGCCGCTGTGTACTCTGTTTTGCACATGCGGTGCTCTCAATTAAACTTCTGAGAGCAGCAGGTGAGCGACTGCGTATGCCTCACGGAGGAAATATCAAATTTATTCTGCTCTAAAAACGAAAGCATGGTTTTTAAAGTTCGTATCCTAGTACTAAATGAGACACAAAGGGGAACAACAGGAATTTAATTAATTCAGATGCTTATTTTTTTCTAATATATTTTGATTGAAAATTATTGTGCCAAAGAAAAGAATGAGGAAAGGCTTCAGCTAAGCTCACGCAGTAATGGCAAATATGTCATAAAACGGCCCCCCAAGTACTTTCAAACAAGGTGTAACGAGGTCCAAGATCATGTTTTTCTTTGATTCTCCAGACTACATACCTGTGTGTCTATGTACATATGTATAATTATATTTAACAATGATTGTGTGTTGGCATGTTTGCTAGGCATCTCACTGTTTTCTATATAATTTACTACTGATAAACACCATTTTATGTGTAACTGGTGGACATGGGACTATCAAACAACAACAAAATAAAAATCTTAATTTTTTATATATATATATATATATATATATATATCTTTCTAAGTTTCTAGTTTTTGTTATTAGTTGAATTGTACCTTAGTTTTTGGATTTTAATGTTATATGATGGAGATTAACATTTAGCCAGGCTAAGCATTTACAAAGACCCAATGTTGTTGCAATTTTATGATGTAAGAGATGCACTTATTATAATATGCTTTTCCATTTTCAATTCACTTTTCTATTCTGCAGCACTAGAAATCATTTGCTGAAATATACAAAGACATGCACATACACCTCGATATACAGTATTGAGACTGCTGAAACTGAGAGGCTGGTGACTATGGACTATCCACTGTCATAACAGGTATTTGTTTATCAGGTGATATTAAGGAAATCTAAAAAGTAGGTAAAATTTTGATCAATGAATATTTCCATTACAATTGTTCAGAGCATACCAATCATATGAGACTATAACACGGTGAAATTTTTCAAAAACTTTTATGAAGTGTAGGTGTTTCCTTAATAGTGTTTCAGACTCCCAGTTCCTTTTTTTTTTTTTCAGCTTTAATTGAGTTTATTGGTACATTTTAGGGATACAGTTCCTTTATACCTACAAAAAATGTGATCTTTCAATGCATTCCTCAGGTGAAACAACCAAGTGACATCCTTTCCAGCTTATTTCCCCCATGTCAGTGCTTTTATTATTTTACCTTTCCAGAATGATGCTATCCACTCTCTGAATTTTATTATTGCTCAATGTAATTTTGGAGATTTACTTGCTAAAGACCAAAGGAGTGCTTCTTTTTGTAATGGATATACCCACACAACTATTGAACTGTGCTCTGATTACTGAAACTAGTTATATGTTTGATATTTTTGAGGAAAATCCGTTAAGTGTATTTACTCTGACATATTGCAAAATAAAATTGTATGAGTGATTAGAGTAATTGGTTGAATTTTATGAACAGATGAAAAGATATTTAAAATTTTCAAACAGAATATATATATATATATATTTCAAAGAGACAGTTTTCTCTAAGTACCATACCCTCTGGGATGTGCTGAATTGCAGGAACTTGTTTCTCTTACTCTTCATTCCTGACCTCTGACCTCTTCTATTAGACCTCTGAGAGTTGACAACATCTTCAACAATCTCTTAGATTCACACTTAAATTTTAGAAATAATTACTAATTTAGGAGGACTTGCTATTGTGGCATGGTCATGTTAAACCTGAAGAACTAAAGTTTTGGAGGGAGTATTTCTCTGATCCTGAGGTGGATTCTTTGCACATTTTAAAGTATTGTCCCGAGACTGTCTAGCCTGTGGACATTTGCAGTATTAAGGAGGTTGCTATGACCCTCCTGACAACTGGCTTCCTCCTGTTATTACATTAGCACTGACTACATCTGACTCCTCAGCCTCAGTGGGAATCCCTCACTGTGGCCAATAGGTGAATTTTTGGATTTATCATGGTTTTTTCTTTTTTTTTTTTATGTATTTCCACTCTGTTTTTGTAAGTTGTAATTTTTTATACCAGCTTCAGTACCAATGAAAAATATTCAGTAAGTGAAATTTCCTTCACACTGTACAGACATAAAACCAGAGTGAAATGAAAGAAGGAGCTAAAATATGCTAGGAAACTGATGTGTTCACACACAGAAAATTGTGCTCTAGGTCAATCATGCTTGACTCGGATTTTATACTGCAGTGGAGCATTCTTTGGTGGACTGACATGAATTTAACAGTTTTTGCCAAGGGAGATATTATAGCAGAAGCATTATCATATAATTTCATTAAGAAAGGAAATTAACCCCCCTAAAGATAATGACCCATGATTTATTTATTCCACAAATGTTTACTGAGTATTAACTAATATGGTCATATTTAGTCCCTTGAAATAGAGGTAGTAATATAAATTATATTAAATTGCTATGTAAAATATTAAATTCCTTTTCCTGTTTTATAAAAAACATTGCCATATATTTATAATTCTCATTCTTTTATAACCGATTTGCTGAATACAGTAATTTTTAATGATGGTAAATGTCTTTGTTACTTTCACATTGCCAGAACAAAATACCCGATACTCACAAGTTAAAGGAGGAAAGGCTTATTTTAGCTCACAGTTTGCAGAGGTTGCAGTCTCTACTGTCAGAGCCATGGAGAAAAATCATGGCAATGGAGAAGCAATCCATGACAGGAAAGGCAGGAGACGCTGTGACTTCCTTTTTTTTTATTTTTATTTCATCCAGGACACAACGCTATTGGTTGGAGCTACCAACACCCAGGGTAGATCTTTCCTCTTCAATGAATTTATTATCCGCTTCCAGATATTATCTGCTAAACCAATCTGTGGGCTAATCCAGTATTACACACCCAGAATCCAGCACTTCCAAGAGCTCCAATTTTGAGAGTGTGAGACTTTGGGGGAGCGGACATCTAGATATAAGCCGTAACACAAGATGACATTACTCAAAGAGTTCCTTTATATTGATTTATTATGCATAAATGGACAAAATTTATGGAACCCCATTTAATAATCATAAAATATTTTACAGGCATCTTTCTAATTATTATTTTATCCCTGTTCTTTCAAGTTGCACAAAGAATTGAGGGTTAACAGAGCATATAACTAGTAAATAAAAATGAGTCTACTTTTTAGAAGACATGACGATAGAGCCTTTGGGAAATACTGAAGGAAAGCAAATATAGTAACTATATTCTACCGAAATAAAGTTTGTGTATGCTGTGATTAAGGGTTAATGTAAAAGTTCCAATACGTATGATTGCTTTTGGAAATATTAAAAATTAATGATAAATTTTGAGTTAAGGCCTAAATAAGAACTTATTCTAATATATGTACAATTGGATTCAATTTGAAAAAAACAAAAAACAAAACTTCATTTTCGTTGGTAAGTTTCCATGTACTGTGCAAAAGAAAACGCGTTTGCAATGATAGAGTCCTAGAGAAAACACTGAGTATATATCACAGGAAGCCTAAAATTAGGTATATAATTTGCTTCCTAAGAGAAAAATAAAGCTAATTTATTCTTGCATATCCCTGTTGAGAGATTCTACATCATAGTAATTTATTTATAGTTGGTCATAAAGCTTTAAAAGGACTCAAGATTTCATTGTCAATGAAAAACTGCCTTTATTAAAAGCCCTTGATGTTCAAAGAAGATGGTGCTAAATCTTAAGGCAAACAAGAGCACAATCTTTCTTTCCAGAAGTTTACAATGTAATGTGACAGACAAATTAAAAAATATATATACAATGAATAGTAAATATTAGATCCCACTACACACTGGAACAGAGAAACTAAAAATACTTTTTTTCTGTCTTAAGTAAGAGGAACCTTCATGGAGAAGGTGAGTTTTGTATTATCTATTAAGAAAGAGTGAAAATTCAGTACAGAAAATTAAGTAGCAATTAGAGTAAAAACTCTTTCAGAAAAAAAACCCTAAGTTCTTCTGAAAGAGTAGTGAAGAAAGATTTAGTGTATTTTATTTGGAGATGGCTTATTTGAAGATTGAAGAGTCGTGTCCCAGATGGGCTTTGATGTTGTCCTGTGATTTAGATAGTCCAAAGTGACCACGTAAAGCAAGAAGACAGGACTGAAAATCAGTCTGGAAGAGTGCTTTTGTTTCTTTTTAATATATACATTTTTATTTAATTTTAACTTGAGTAGAAGGAAGCAGCAAAACATGTTTAGAAGTAATAATTACAGATACAGGAGATACAAGTGAAAAAATGAAAAGAAGCATACAATTTATACAGGGAAAGAGAAAGTATATAAGCACAAAGGATATCCCAAAATGAATTAAATGCAAAAGGATTGAGAACGGGCCGTGGAGATTAGAAAGAGAATCAGGAAAAATATTTTGAGAAAATATTGTCTCAATAATTGTGGGATGGATAACAAGACTTTAGATATTCAGGTATGAATGTAACTAGTGGCATTGGGAAAAGACTTGGAAAACAGACAAATCCCTACATGAATGATCTAAATATTTCCCTTTCGGGAGAGTTAACTTGCATAGAAGAAAAGCTCTTTATATCTTCTCTTTAATTTCATACATCCTTACTTTGCTATCACCTGATACAGTTTCACACCACTCTAATCATTTCATATCATGGAGTTTATGGTCTGTCAAGTGACAGTAAAGGTCAACCTTTCAGACGTTAATAAATCCTGATCTCAGCTCCACAGAGCACTTGATTCCATCGCTGTTTTTCCCACTTTCACTCGGCCATTTATTTCTTAATTGAGAACTAATAGATGTCATGACCAAGCCAACTCCCTTTGTTTTCAAAAGCAACTTTCATTTTTTATGTGCCTCGAGCCTGTGACAGTCTTGTGCTGTACTTTGTTGCCAACTCAAGCAGAAAACTTTTCCAAAAATAAAAGCTTGACACACACCAGCTGATATTGCAATTTGTCTTTGAGAAAATTACTGAATTTAAATTTTGATGTCTTTTGAATTCACTAATTGCACCTATAAGCAAAAATCTCAGAATGAGTTGGGCATTGTGGATTTTAGAATTAAATTATATTAGTTCCTTAGAAAGATTTGAACTTCATTACTTGTTCATTATAATTCATTGTTATCAGAGGCAGTGTTATGTCTTTAAAAGAATTCTAAATAGCTGACAGAGAAAGTTAAGGCAGCTACATGAAAGAGTAACTGAGGTAGCATTGCTCCTCATTTCAAAATGTCAAACAGGGGCTGGTGATTTAGTTCAGTGCCACTGCACCTGACTTGCAAGTGCAGCCTCCTGGGTTCAAGCCCTGGTACTGGGAAAAAAAAGTTAAGCAACAAAAAAGCTAATGAATCTGAGGACTTCAGAGAATGTAGATGAAATCTATATATCAGCAGACATGTTTTCTAGATTTAAAGTATTTAATTTTGTGCCAAATTTTATTAAACAATAGATATTAAAAATTAAAACTAGTGGGAACGCCTTCTATTCAGTTTGCCTCTTTCTGACTTCTCTGTGGCATGGCTAAACATCTTTTATTGAAAATGATATCCTTTATTTGATATTATGCTACTGCAATTTCCCGTCCTATGACATTATCTCTAAGGCTCCATAAATGCATTATATGAATTTATGCCCTAGTTGTGAACATTTCGCCAGGTCTTTTCATCTCCTAACATTTCTGATTCCAAACAATTAATACAGAGGCTTAGGTCAAGCACAAGGTAGAGTCAAACTGCCTGTCTACATTCTAGTTTTGCAATGCCATTTATTAGCGGTGTGAAAATTATTGGCTATTTGCTAATATTAACCTAATTTACTTCTATTTTCAAACATTGGTATTTCTTTTTCTTTCTCATCTTTCTTTCTTTCTGTTTTGGTACCGGGGATTGAACTCAGGTCCTTGCCCTTGCAAGGTGGCCACCAAACCACTGAGCTAAATCCCTGGCCTTTTCTCTTTCTTTCTTTCTTTCTTTCTTTCTTTCTTTCTTTCTTTCTTTCTTTCTTTCTTTCTTTCTTTCTTTCTTTCTTTCTGCCTGCCTGCCTGCCTGCCTGCCTGCCTTCCTTTCTGTTTCTATTGGTTTTAATTTTTGAGACAGGGTCTCATTATGCAATCCAGGCTGGCCTTGAACTCCCTGTGTAGCCCAGGCTGGTCTCATATTTGGGATGATCCTCCTGCTTCAGTCTCCCCAGTGCTGGGATTATAGATGTGTGCCGTCACACCTGGCTTGGAATTTCTCTTTCAATTACTATTTTCAGCCTAATGTAGTGGCTATTAAATACATTATTTATTGAAATTACTGAATAAGTAGATGAAAACACACAGGGTACCCTTCTATTGAGCTATTTGTGTGCTTTTTATTCTTCTCTGTGCACCTGCAGGGGATATAACATCCTATATTTAAAAGTTCCCATTATCTTTGTATAGTTCTCAAATGACATCTGTCTGGCCTCCTTTTAGTAATCACCTTTCACAATTCAAAACTCCTGGGTTTAATTCTTCAAAGGAATTCTTGTAATGTCTCAATATCAACATGGGTTCCGTTGGCCACCGTTTTTATACTGTTGTTAAAAGTACTTCTAATGGTGTGGTTTGATAACCTGCATTAATTCTATATGCCAGCTGCCTCTGACACCAGCCATTTTCACGTCACCATTCGCTCTCCCTTTTATATACAGTCTTTGCTTTCTGTCCTTCTGCATGTATTTATTCGGTGCTATCTCTTTATCAAGTGCTACAGGCTTTCTCGTCCCTTAGATTAGACAGACATTCTTATTACCGTTCGTACTGCAGCTCTGAAGAGGGACAGTAAGATATGGTGCACACAATCATGGGGAAAGCTCAGATGCTAAGGGAGGACAAACCAGGGAAATATTATGTTAGGGAACTAGGCTGAAGGAAAACTTCCAGGAGAAAGCATATGGTAGAAAGCATAGGTTAGATTTGACCTATAGTTTGTAATTTTCTCACCCGTGGCTTTGATCTAGGCCAATGAATCTATGGGGATAGGATTCCAAAACAGCAGAGGTCAGAATCACTTAAATCACTTAAACATTGGAGGCCCAAGTTCAATCCCAAACAAACAAAACAAATAAACATCAGAGGCCATGTAGATGCCATTGTCATAAAATGGAGCGCAAAGCTGGAGTCGTATCCCGCAAACACTGCAGACCATGGGGGAGGTGTGTGGCAGCCAATAACAGACTGCAGTGTCCTAGGTTGACATAATGGAAACTCCAGACAGGGGCTAAGGACATGAGAAAATGCTATGAAGAGGAGATGAGCACATAAGTATATCTGTCATGATTATAAATGTTTCATGTATGTGTATGTATTTCCCAATGTGTATTATATGATATTCTGTTTCTCTGAAAGTTTTCCAAAGTTCAGAAACCAATATCAGGAAAATTAGCTTTCTTAATATTTTTAATATGATAAATGTGTAATTTTTTTTCTCTCCTGGACTAGAATGCCTTTTCCCTTTACCATATTTAATCTGTGTTCTTATTTTCCTTTTGAGAAATACTTTTGTAATTATTTCATCTGTGCCTTTTTATGGCTTTCTAGTTAAATACTATTTAACTATTCATTTAGTTTCTATCACATATGTACTACAAATGATCACTTGCACTTGACATATTTTAATATTTATAATTTGACCACTCTCTAGACAAGAACAAATCTTGAGGACACATTAACTCTGTTCCCCTTTATCTCAGGCTTTTATTTCTTTTTTTCTTTATTGTTTGGTACCGGGGATTCAACCTGGGTCAACTCAGGCTTTTATTTCACTCTTGTCAGCATTTATTTTAAACTCAAGAGGCATCAATTCTCTTTTACACAGTCACAATTAGTTTATATTTACCAAGACTTTTCATTCGCTATTCTTTTCTCTCTTTTTTTTTTTTTTTTTTTTTTTTTTTTTATGTTTCACATCAGTACAGGATTGATATACCGTTGTTTAAAGATCTCCATTTACACATGCTTTGTAATGAAAATCTGCTGCTGACAAAATTCCCTTTATTTGCTTGCCTAAAAATTGTCTTTCACTTTGACTTCATTTTTAGAGGACAGTTTTGTCTATGCATAGAGATTTTTTTGGAAACTCTTATTCTTATAGCAACTGAAGGAAATTATTCCATGTTATTTTTCCCATCATTAATGTTGTCGACAGGCCAGTTATTAGTGTTGTCATTATTTTTTGCAAAAATGTAGCTAGTTCCTATGAACTAAATTGTGGCTTCCATATATATATTTATATGATCTTTTATATATCTTTTATATATATATGTATATAAAAGATATTTTATAGGTGACTAAGGTAAAATGACATCATGAGGACTTGAACCTAATCCAATAAGAAAAGGAAGAGACTCTGTCTCTAACTTCATCTCCTCCTCTTGCTCTCTTTCTGCCTTCCTAGGAAACAGCAAGAAAGTGGCCATCTACAGGCCAGGGTGCACCCTCAACAGAAAGAACCAGTCGCACAAAGATCTTGGACTACTCACCCGTGGGACTCAGTAATTAATTGCCATTGTCTGACCTACCCATTCTGGTATTTGAACGTAGGAATCCAAGTAGACTAAAACTACTCTTTCTATGTTTCACAATTGAGATGTTTCACTAAAATGTGTTACATACATTCAAATTGAGGTTTGAAAATATCATTCAAGCTATGGCTGGATGTCTCTGATCAGTTTTGGAAATCTGCAGCTGTTATTTCATCAAATGATTTTCTTACTTTCACTTTTAAATTTTCATTTCCAAAGATGTTAGACCTGTACTTTGAATTTTCATTTTTCTACGTAATTCTCTCGGTATTGTCAGGTGTCTTATTCATATGTGTCATGTTATATTTTACGTCTCTTTTCTTCACTCTACCTCTTCAACTTTGAATTTCACCCTTTGGATCACTTCCCTTCTTTAATTTTTCATAATTCATTTTGTAAAATCCATTTCTCTGATGAAAATCTCCCGTTTATCTCTATTCATTGAAGATGATAATTCCACTTATCTTATACTCACTCCACACCCCGACATTTGTATCTTCTTTAGAATTTTGATTTCCACTTCACCACATGTGGGCTGTTGAATGTCAAGAGCAGAGCAGAGCTAGGCAATCCTGGCTCACATCTGCTTCACTGTGATCTGGAGTCTTGCTCTTTCAGGAGTTGAAATTCTTGATGTAACCATCAAGAGTATTATTAAGCCATTAAGGCGTTTGCAGTTTTTGGCAGATTTGTCAAGCTAAGCTGCCATGGCTGGAAATATTATTGTACTTTTGTTGTTTCTTTTGGAAGATTCACTTTTCTGTTGTGATTGTGCATATATATTCTTTTTATCCTATGATGACCAAAATTCAGGATGATGTTTATTGAACGAACTATTTTTTTTAGTATTTCCAGCACTGTATTTTATCTATGTGTAGCACTAAGAAAGTTACATTATTTTTACATTCTAACCACAAAGGAAAAAAATCTTTTTTTTTCCAGCTTTAATTGAGTTTATTGGTACATTTTAGGGATACAGTGCAGTTACATTCATTGTTGGGATCTTGTACCTCTACATGACAAGTCTTGATTCTCATTTTTTCCCCTTACCTCTGCCCTCCCTTCACCCCCTCCTCCCCTCCCCATCTACAAACACTTTATTTTCATCTTTTAGAAGTGAAACAAATTCATTTTTAAATAAACATTTAACTTAATGAATACCTTAGAATTAGAATTCATTCAATTTTCCTAAGAAGCAAAACTTTGACAGCATAATTTACCAATTGGAATTTTTTGAAATTATGATAAGGCCAAGTTGGGCATGTTTAATGCTATTAATTAATTATCTAGAGACTAGAGAATATCTAATAACTGTGCTGTAATTAACATTAGGAAGCAGGCAATTTACTTGCTAGAACACTTGTTCTTGGGAATAAACTTCCAAATTATATAACAAAGGTAAGAGGAAAATATAAGGTAGCCAATAAAATTTGTTTAATGAAAAGAATTCCTTAATAAAAAAATCATAACAAATAATAATGGGAAATTAATTGGATATTACATGCCAGTAATGGCCTCTTACTTGCAAAATTACTCTTCATTCTCACAACACTTTGAGGTCAATATCAGACTTTTAGCTTTAAAATTAACTGTCCAACATCATAGATATAGAAATGATAGAGTTACAATATGAATACATTCATTTCTGATTTCAAAGTCATTTTCCAACTAAATCTTCCTTTTGGTCCTTGATGCTACTTAAAAAAATTATAACTTATTCTCAAAGTAGTTAAAGTACATATAAAGTTAATTCTCCATTTTCTTTCTCCAGTCACTTTTGTTGGTGGTTTTGCACCTGTTTATTATTAATTAATGCATGAGATGAAATGCAATATAGGTTAAAGTAAGAAATCTAAAAACATGTTTTTTAAATATTTTCCTATGCTTTTGGTTCTAAAATGTCCTATCCTATTACCCTGATTTATGGAGATATTTGCAAATACTAACCCAATTTTTTAAAAATGCTATCCTGTTCCATTACTCAGTTATACACTTATAATAATGGAAGGTATTTTTTAAATATTTTATTCCTGAGGCACATGAAATTAGATTTTGTTTATTTTAACGGTATTTATTTGCCTATCAACTTTAGCTTTTAAATTATGCTAAATATGGAAATTTTACTTAGATAATACAATCTCAATATGCTGTTTATTTTTATTACCTGATGTATGCATGTATAATATGTTAAATTTGCATGCTGCATTTGGTGTTAACTCTGCTTAGTTTCTATGCTTAAGCTTAGAATTTTCAATACACCATTGCATTGAATAAATATATCTGCATTAAACACTTTTTTTGTGTGTGTACCAGGGATTGAACTTTAAACACTTTTAAATTGGTTGTAGGCAAAGAAATGGAAATAAAGTGCTTGTAAATGAGGAGGGAAGGAGGGGGCGAAGAGAGGGCAAGGGTATGGGGAAAAAATGAGAACCAAGACTTGTCATGTAAAGGTACAAGATCCCAATGACGAATATAACTGTACTGTATCCCTAAAATGTACCAATAAACTCAATGAGATAAAAAAAAAAGATTGCAACTTGTCAAATTTCAAAAATATCAAAAATGTGTTAGGCACTTACTAAGCCAAGGACACTCTTTCAGGCCCAATGGCTTCAAAGACCTGTGGTCCAGGGACCATTGAAAGAGGATGCACTTAAGTATGGTCCCACAGTGTTCTGGGTTTTAGAATTCCATCAGTTCAGTGAAAATGAAGGCATAGGGTTAAATATATAATCAAGGGTCGGGTATTTAGCCCAGTGTTTCTGCTTCCTACCGTGCAAGCGCAAGGTTTGGACTTTGATCCCCGGTACCCAAAACAAAATAAAACAAAGTATAAAAGATAACATGAAATAGAAAGAAAAGGTCCAAAAGGGAAGGGGAAGTGGGAAGAGTAGGAGAAAGAAAGCAGAGAAAAGAATAAATATGAGAAAAGGAAAAAAAGGAAACAAAGTCTTTGTAAATAGGGAGGGGTAGAAGAGTTGAAGGGAGGGCAGGGGAATGGGGAAAAAAATAAGACCCAAGATACATCGTGTAAAGGTACAAGATCCCAGTGATGATTCACTATTTTATTTTATTTTTTTTTGGTACCAGGGATTGAACTCGGGTCCTTGCGCTTGCAAGGCAGCCACAGAATCGCTGAGCTAAATCCCCGGCCCGATGATTCACTATTTTATATCTAAAATGTGCCAATAGACTTAATTAATTAAAAAAAATTGAAGGATGGCGATTTCAAGAGACACAAATGGAAGAACAAAAGGAAAAGGAAGAGAACTAGGAGGAGGAAGCACAGAGGGGGAGAAGGGGAGGAGGGACAATACAGGGTCATGAGGAGTTCAGGTCATGAGGAGTTCAGGTATCACAAAGAATTCACATTTGGTGAATGTAGAGCGCACAGAAGAGAAGTGAAATTTTAAGTAAGATAAAAAAAGTATCCTAGATGTTAGTAGGGAAATGCAGATAGCTAATTCCCTTTATTATACCCTGAGGGTTGTGTCAATCTAGATCTGAATTGAGGGTGACTTACAGGGATTTGAGATCTTGATATCTCAAGGGCTAAATAAGCTAAATGGGGCCAGATCTTTCTCGTTTAGATGAAGCTAAATACTAGCGAAATGCTTAGACCAGTGCTGAGTTTAAGAGCTATTTTATTATTGAGGACCTTTGTAGCAAATGTATAAAGAAGAATAAAAAGTTTTAGCTCAGGAAGCCTAAGAATTAGTAACATTTTTGAGTTTTTAAAATTGATTAATCAAAGATTTGGGCTAAAACTCTTATTGAAGTTATAGTTAAATTTGTTATAAAAGTATTCTCAACCAATGAATGTATACTGCTTCTGGTTGTAAGGTTTAGGCAAGATGAAAACCATATGTATATGCGTGTATGTTTATTTATATATGTATATATATTTACTGATATTTGGAGATTTGTGGAAAGAGCTCTGTGGGTTATAGTTGGGGTTATAGGAATTAATCATGCATACAAAAAGACAGTGTGATTTATGTACTTTATATGGGCACACACTCATGTATGCCATTGCACACACCAAATAACTGACTGGATGGTAATCCTGGTAAGATATGGAGTAACAACTCAGATCTGTCCCGCACACTGGGCAATGTCCCTTTCTTCACCTCGGTGACTTTACTCTTGCTCTCATAAACACGGAATCTCCTAGTGGGGGTGATTTGGCTGTGTACCCAAGTCAAGGGCTCTATCAGATACTTGCAGCATTAGTTTCTGGTTTTGGTACTGGCTGTTGCTTGGGCATTGTAAGTCCTTATAAACTCAACTGATGTGATATAGCTGGCCTAGGGATTGTGCTTTAGGCAAAGGTTTTACCAAAAATAATTAAATAAATAAATAGTTTAAAGTTTTTACATTTTTTTAATGTCTGAGAACATGATTCTTTTATACAACATTCCCTGAACATCTTTTTGTGAATCTAGGTGGGCACTAAGTGACTGGTTAAAAATATGATGTTTCAAGTCTGAATTGATTGTCTATCAAAACGACTAACACTTCACTAAGGAGATTTAAATTGCCTAATGTGCTTTCAAGATACTGGAGAGATTTAAGCATATAAGATATGCTGATTTGTAAAGTTACTCAGAAGGTGAGTAGAGAAAGGAATGGAATGAGGCCAGTATCCCAGAATGAAGTGTCAGGCTTTAATTGACTAGTAGGATTTTGGTATTATCTAGTTAAACAACAACAACAAAACAAACAACCAAACAAAAAACAAACAACAACAACAACAAAAACCTTTGCTGACACTTTATCTTTGTCTCAGCAGCAGATCAATTTCTGTAGAAAGCCATTCGGGCTAAACCTTCCAGAGATACTGAGGGTATGAAAACAAAGAGAGAAAGAAAGAACAGTTTCTCACTTTGATTTTAGGAAGCCAATACCCAATTGAAGGCCCTCCTTTTCATTGCATTGCAAATCTTCTTTAAAGAGTAGAGGGGGACCAGGGAATTTTAGCTCAGTGGTTCTGCCTCATGCCTCGCAAGCGCAAGGTCCCAAGAGTTTGATCCCTGGTATCTGCTCCCACGGTAGGTTGGGTTCGACTCTCCAGGGAAGCTCTGAAGATTCTTAGACCATCTGCTTAAGAAACTGCCAAGAGTTTCTGTCAAGAGAAGTTTCATCTCTGTCACAAAGCTACTGAATTAGATTCTTCTTTTAAAAGTGATTGACCGTAATAATTTATCTGCACACTATGTTCAGTGTATTACAGCTATGGTTTACTTGAAGCCCCTTTTATGTTATAACCTATGTGATTCTAAGGGAAGAAAGTCGTGTGTGTGTGTGTGTGTGTGTGTGTGTGTGTGTGTGTGTGTGTGTGTGTCTGTGTGTGTGTGAGCACGTTTGTGTGTGCATACTTTATTTTTTTAAGCATGTTGACTTAAAGGAAGGACCGGAGAGAAAGTTTAAGATTCAGAAGTCTTCTGTAATTTAACTTGAAGGAAAAATATAGTCATGTAGTCAAGTATCTTCAGATAGATTTTCATAGTGCACTGATTGGAATTTAATAATAACTTTTCAGAAACTGAGTAATCAATACCAATGCCTAGAAGAAACATAATTAATCTCTGTTGAGTAGCAATTTAAACATTTCTCTAGAAATACGATCAATTGGGAAGAAAAAATAGATGGGTATATTATGTGCAATGTTAAAACCATCATACCTGGGTTGATTTTGCCCTAATGAAATAAACTGGAATAGATGCAGGTAATTCATAGTAAATTATTTTTGTCATAAAACCTGTTGAAAATATTCATTACAAATCAAAACTAAATAAAATTTTATGCATTAAGATATCAGTATCATATTTAAATTTTGATTTAAAAATTTCTATAAATTATCCTCTTAATATAAAAATTATAGAAATTAGCATATTTCCCAATACCAAGTTGGTTTGCTAGTTTTAGTGTTAAATTTAAATTATAAGCATTTACATTTTGTTTTCCAAAGAATTTTTGCCTTTGTTCCATTTTTAAATCCATTGAATGCTTACCAGAAATCTTGTTACTGCAGTTTAACTATTATGTTTTACTTTGAATCATACCCTGCCCCATGATTTGATCTAATACATTTTTATTGCATTTTTGCATGTACTAAGTTTCCTGAATTCTGGTCTGTTGCAAATATCTGTCTTTTATTATCATAGCCAGTAGACAATTTTCATACTTATAGCATATCATTGCCTGTTAGAATTGCTCCGTTCTCATCTGTAACAAATGTTGCTATAGATATTCTGAGGCTTAACTGATTTTCTATGTAGAGTTGATTTATTATTGGTTATTTCTGTCTAGACACACATGTGATAACTTCTTTATGATTAACTTCATTGCCTTCACTTTTATCATTATTTTTTCTTCTCTAACACAAGACATTCAGTACAAGTTTCTCTTCAAGTAAGTAAATATTTTCCCCTAAAGAGTTGAATATTTTATCTCCCATTTTCTTTTATTTTACAGATATAACACACTAAATCTCATTTGTCTTATTTATATATTTATATAATAAATCAATAACAATTTTAATATAGTTATTTTTACCTTTCTGTTTGGTGAGATTTTTAAAGTCAAACATCCTGTTTTCCTGTCTCAGTTATTTTTATTTTGTTTTGATACTTATCAATTAACTTTCAATGCTGTTTAAAAGTATTTCTTTTGTATTTCTTTCTTGGGAGATTTGATGCTATTGATGTTCCATATTCCTCTTTAAAATGTTATGATTATGATATGGTTTTTTAATTTTAGTCTCTTTCAGATATTTGATGGAGTCTTTTCCTCTTTCTGTATTCATTTTATCAAGATTTCTTGGTTGGTTTTAATAGCCTGCCTCTTCATTCCTTCTGTCTCTACTTGCTTTTCAAGTAAGTTTTAAGGTTTGAAGTTTTAAAATATTTTCTCAGTTCTGAAAAAAAAAAAAAATTTTTTTCCAATGCCTTCTGGTTTAACCAAAGTTATATTTTATGTGCTTTTCTATGGAAAACACAATTGGATGACCTATAATTTGTCAAACTGCTAATATCAGCGGGTACTGCTGTGTGCCCCCAGCACTGTTCAGAAACCACAGCGGGGCAAAATGTGAATTTCAGTTGAGGCAGGTCCTTGATTTTCTGAATATTTCTTTATGGTTGTGTTTCGTGGAATATAAGAGGGATATAGGTAGATTTGATTCTTCTTTAAACTTGTGAACCATTGAGAACCATGACTAACTGAAACATTAGAAGTCTTTCAAGTGAACTGCTCTATTTTTCAGGTTAAGAAATTTAGTCCTTGATTAAATGACAGAGCTAAAGCCAGAAGACACATCTCCTAACTGTTATTCCAGGCCTTGTGCCATTTGAGTAGACTGCCTCTGTGGAACAACTGTATAGGTTCCACAGAGGACATTTCCGTTGTACTTGCACATAAAAAAGTTTTTGTTTTATAATCATTTCAGTGCCATTGCTATGGCTTCTCTTTTCCTCTGACTATGAGTCACTATTGAACATACTTACTACCTTTCTTTGATTTTATTGGAGAAATACAATTATTTTGTAGAAAGCATGGGTACAGGTGGAATCACAATTCTTCACCTGCTTGGCTGAAGAAGATTCTTAGGCTTTATTTTTCACTAAACACGCTTTGTTACTGGTGCAAGCAGAGGAAGTAGTAACAAATAAATACGCAGCATTTGTGTCAAGTGTAAAATTTGCTTTTGAGTCTATAGGATCAGTAATGGTTCTTCAACCTGCAAATTTAAGTCGAGAACATATTTGCTGTTTTTGTACAATCTCCCTTCACACTGGTTCACAAGAACCACCTTCTAGTATTTCTTTGGCCATGTAGGGCACTGACGTTCATAGATGAAAAACTTGCTTTAATTATTCACATTCATCAAAGCAGAGCAAATGTAATCTAAGAGGAAATAATTTCTACCCTAACACCAAGGTTAAGGCCTTCTTGTTAGCATTTCTCTTCTGTGCCTTTGACCTGTTTTTCCAGCGCTAAATTCTTCAAGTTTAACTAATAGGTCTCAGCTACTTCCTGTGTTGCCAAGACCACATTGATGTTGATTAGATCACCAGTCACTTGCATTCCTGGCTCTAAAGCGCTGACAATTCTTCTCTATGCAGTGCACTTGCCTAGCGTTTGATTTATGGACTGCTTAAAATGCTTCTGTTTCACAGCCCTTCTCTATAAGATGTATTACTCTTCCGTTCTTCCTTAATCTGTTTCCGCTTTGAGGACAGCATGACATGTTTCTAAAAGAGATTGCCCAGGCCATTTTTAGAAATTTATATTTTCTTTGGATACTTCCCTGATGCTAATCTTCCTAGGGCTACATCTAAACTATGTCATCTATGAGTATAACTCCTCAATCTTGTGGGGGGAGGTCTTAATTTTAATTGATTTAACGATTGTCAAAGATCAATTTTTCCTCTCATAAGGCTCTAAGCAAAGTGGAATGATGTCTCTCAGAAATTTTGTTGTAAAACTAAATTTTTTCAGCTTTTTAAAACAAGTACTTGACATTGTATCATCTAATAACTTATTGAAATTTCTCCCAATTCTATTATCATTTCAGAGTGAGGCAACTAACTGAATTCAGGGATTCCTGCCTTGGCCTCTCCTCTGATATCTTTCAGCCCTATTTTTTATGTTCAGTTGTACACAGCCTGGCCTACATAAAAGCCACATACCTGTCCTGTTGCACATATATGCGTGCAGACTCAACCCCCTGAGAGCCACATCTTCTGGACCCAAGGGGTTCAAGGATTGTTTAGCTAGCAGCCCCTATACTTTGGATGTACAATCTAAGAAACATCACGCCCCAGGATTATAAGTTGGTTTTTTTTTTCACATCATACAAGAATGATCTCCTAATCACTCTCTTTCTGAACAATCGTGTCTCAAAATGTATACATTGGTATCAACAAGCTATATATATAGTCGTCTACACATGATGTGTTTTGCTTCCTTCCTTGTCCTTCTTTGAAGTTTCTAGAACTTCTTTATTCTACTGTCCACAAAGGCTTTATGATGCATTCTAGATAATATCCTATCAGAAACGGTTTTCCTGACTTCCTCAGGTCACATACGATATTTGAGCAATTCTGTGTTCCTAACTCTATCAGTGCCTTTCTCCTTTTTTTTTTGTACTGGGGGTTGAACCCAGACCTTTCTCACTGAGCTACATTCCCATCCCTTTTTACTTTTATTTTGAGACACAATCTCACTAAGCTAAGTCAATAAATTGCCCAGGTTGTGTACAAACTTGTGATTCTCCTGCTTCAGTCTCCCAGAGTGCTGGACTAACAGGGATAAACCACTGTGTAGGAGTACTTTTCGTATTAAAACATGGTATGATAGATAGTTGCATGTTTATTTTCCAATTTCTTTCCTGTTACTGTACATTCCTAAAAGACAGAATAATCATCTTGATTTTCCTGGCATTTAGAACAGTTTCTGGTATAGAAATAATTAGTATTTAAGGAACAAATTCAACAGTTATGTGAGTACAGTTTCAACTTTGCCCTTACTATGGCTGACAAGTGGTTGAAGTAGCCAATCAATCTATGTGTGTAATTCCATTTCTTCAATTTGTAGATGTTTACGGCATATAAAAGAAGCATTGTATGCAGTATTGTAGTGCTTTATCTTTCTGAAAAACATCACAGATATTTATCCTGTAAGTGAGAAACGGAGACTTTATATATGCTGAAAATCCAATGTGTAGCCACGGCAGAATTCCAACTACAATCTGGTCCTGATAATTGTCATGAAGTAAGGTGTGAATGAAGGGGTAAGAAAATAAAGCTTTGGTAACAAATGTAAATAGAAAGTGTGCAAGTAAATGCAAGAAACGTTTTGTAAAATAACTGTGAGGAATCAACTCTACCTAGAGTGAGATAACACTTAGATCCAGATATTTAGTAAGATAGAGAAGGCGGAGTAGACTCATAAATCCATGAAGACACAGGGGTGTGACTCTTAGATACTTGAAAAGGAAAGTTAGACAAGGGCATAGGCCCTAGGCTTATTTTGGAAGATAAGAATTGAGAATTACCAAATTTATTTAAATAATAATCTTCACTTAATTACATGATTATTTACCTTGCAAATGTTTTAATTGTATTACTATGTCACTTAATAGCTATACAAAAGTTAAATAGAATAGTAATTCTAGTAATATGGTATTCTATTCTAAGTCACAGGACATCACCATGTTAATATTTAGGTCTGTCTTTGTTATTGTTATTTGTCTTTCAGAGCTAATAACTTCTAAATTTCTCATCCATTTTGTAACATTTGCTTTTTCAGTAGGCTGACTTTCTTACTTGGTACGTTCCCTGTTCATAGATTGCAATACACACACACACACACACACACACACACACACACACACACGTTTATATCTAGCCATGCAACAATTAATGATAGGGACAAATATTGGAATATGTACCGTTATGTGACTCTCATTTTGCGAATATTATTGAGTGCATTTGAGCGAAGTAAGACCACTATGGCATCACTAGAAAGTGTAAACTTATGTGACCATCATTGTGAACGCGGTCTCTCTTGACTATAATACCTTTATGGCATTATAATGACTCTCTCTCTCATTAAAAATATATATATTTATATATGCTGAAAATATAATGTTTATATATACATATAGCTCATGTTATGCATGATGTCTTATATCTGTATATATATTTGTGTTATTTTGAAAAACATCATAAACACCATCACCTTGCATTCAGCATTCTGGCCTGAATATACCTTTCTAGAAAGAATCTTCTGGCCTTAAGTTTATAAGTGAACTATATAAGTTTGCAATCTCCTCCGTGTATTTATGTATAATACCATATTGGAAAATTCAGTTAACTAATGATAAAATGGTGATTATTTTCCTGATAACAGTAGCTTAAATGACTTGTTTGACAAAATGTACAGTTCCTTAACTTTGTGCTAGAATCTTTCCATCCTTTAGTTCTTTCTTCATATATGGATAGTTGATGGTGGCATTATTATAAACCTTCATCCATTATTAAAGCATGCATTTAACATAATAATTCTTGAAAAAATTAATATTAAGAATTGTATTTATTTTCTTGCATTTAAGGTATATATGTTTTCCTTCCAAATTTTCGCATTATCTTGCATCCACTAAATAACTTAATTTATTTTCTTGTACTTGTACATAAGAGATATTTTCAAAGAAAATGTGAATAGTAATTGAAAATGTTAATTTTCTCCTGATTTCAAAAGTTCTTGGCATTTTTAAACTCAAAATTCTTCACTCAGATTCCTCCTTATATTCTCTATTCATATATCACAAATGTTCACTGTGCCTTTTGGCTTTCTAAGGCAGGTACATTTGCCCTTCAGCTTTGTGCTATTTTCTGACATCCATGAAAGATCCTGCATTTTCTCACAGGAGGAACATTCAATACTTTGTGGGTTTCCATTTGTAGGAAAAGTATTCCTCTGCTGGAACTTTATCAATGAAGCATCGTTCTATTGTTTTATCTAAAAGGAGGTCTGGTTCTGTCCCTTAATCTTTTGCTTTAATAGGATATCTCTTGAGAGAAAATACAGTGCTTTTAAAAGGATAGAAAGTTAGAAAATGACCTTTCAAAATGCTAAGTTACTATTAAAGACTATTGGTACTTCTTATTTTCTGCTTTTGCCATTAAAAAATGCTCTGTACTTCTCTTTACTTTCCTTGATATCTTTTGCCACAGTGTCTAAATTAATTTTTAAAACTGAATAACCTTACTTGTGGTGTTGTCAATTTTTTTCTTACACAATTAACTAAAATATTAGGTAAAGCCAAAGTAGTTCCCAAAATGCTTAAGTGTAGTTGTCTGCTTTTTTATTTAAGAAGATAAAAGAAAAGGAAAGTTTCCTTTTTCACACTGAAAATTTTCATGCTTATACTTGTACAAAAATATGAGTAATTACTCAATATACTGAGAAAAATCTGCTTTTACAAAGCACATTATGTAAATATTTACTGAGAATGTACATAACAAAAATATTCTAGGCTTCTGTGGTCTAATGCAGTAGGCAGAGCCTCATATGCTACTTGAATTCAATGAATCACAAAGTCTGTCTGGAAGAAATGCTTCTTGTTGTAAATATTGTTCAATTAAAATCCCCAGTAAGGCTGGGCATGGTGACACATGCCTATAATCCCACAGCTCCGGAGGCTGAGGCAGGAGGATCGCTGTGAATTTGAAACCAGCCTTGGCTACATAGTGAGTTCCAGGTCAGTCTCAACTACATAGTGAGACCCTGTCTCAAAAAACCAAATAAAAATAAATAAATAAATAAAAATAATAAAATAAAATAAAATCCCCAGTAAAATGTGAATATATTTAATATTATTTTTACTTTATGTTTATTATATTTGCAAAGTATGGTAAATTAAAATTAAATATCTTACATTTTGCCTCTAACTTGGAGGCACAAAATTTTTAAAAGGCTTTTTATTAAAAGTAGTAATATTTGCCCAAGAAGTGGAAGTGACTTTTCTATTTCACTAGATATCATCATTCAATTCAGAATATTTTAAATTCAACTGCAAGTACATCATTTTTTGTTTTATCATTTGATCAAAATTTGGAGTGTATTTTAGATTTTTCTAGTCTCCTAAGACTTGGTTCTACAACTATATATTTTTCTCCTAGAAAATATAATTACCTTAATTTGTGTTTTTAAATTAAATAAGCAAATAATGATATCATATTATAAAAATAATTCAAATTATTTTCCTCACAGCTTTTAAAGTATAAGACATTTTATCAGATCTCTCTAATGGTTGCATTTTTTCACCATGACTGGCTGCTTTCTGGGTTCCCTCAGTGGTGGCACAGAGGGTCATTCACAGACAAGACTCCACCTGCAGCCTGGAGTGACCCAGACAAAGATTCCCCTGCCTCTGTGTTCCTTTGCAGTTTAACCGTGGGTACCAACTTGCTGAAAACCTACTTCATATTCTTTTTCTTTCCCCTAATAGAATTTAGAAGAATGGAAAAGTACAGTATAGTTTTTTGCTTGTATACCTTGTACACATGTAACACAGTTTGGGGATTATGGGTTATTAGTTTTATAATAATAATGGTTTTGAATTATCAGATTCTTTTGCAGCAGTAAATTGATATGTTTTATTAAATCTATTTTAGAAGCATGTTTCTTGATTCAAAGGCTATTTATATACTTACGCTCAATATTAAATTTATAACCGGTGAATGGGAAAATTAAGCATATTAATCATTATATATGGTTCACTTTAAACTGTAGGGACAATGACTTATGGCATCTGTAATGAAAAGTAATTATTTTCTAGTCAAGGAGCTATCAGTTATTATAAAGTAATTCCTCAGATTGTTCTTATGAGTTAAAGAACTAAAATTAATCTTACCTTGTCCCACTTTCAGATATTATTAGTTAGCAAAGACTTCTCAACTTTGTTTTATTATGGCTTTTAAGAAAGTAAAATATCTCCTGTTGAAGAGATGAACTTAGAGTGTTTAATTGGATGCTTAAGAGGAATTGTTTCCCAAGCATTTTTCCAAACTATCATTTCTTAATCACTGTACTTGACAACACAGCATTTTAAACAGAGCCTGATAAATCTATGACATAAAGGATTACATTTCTGTGTAGAAGTGCTATGTAGAGGGAATACTTGTAAAATGTGTATCATAGTAAAAAAAAGAATTGAAAAATTATATTTGGTTTTACCAAATATGTAAAAGTTTTTCTGCAATGATAAATGTACTTGAGTAATTATTCGCCTTACAATGCACATTTGTGTTGTGGATAAAATACAGCATCTGGAAATTGAGCATTATAAATTACAGTATGCTCTCTTTTGCAAATGAAGAGTAATGAATAAACTTCTCTAGAATTAAAGACAAAAAAGTGAATCAGGAACTTTGCCTGATAAACTAACAGAACTAAAATGAAATGAGTAGACTTTTCTGGAGTGCAAATCTTCCTTCTGTAATACTCTCATGAAAAATAAAACATATTAAAAAGCTTCCAAAGTAAATTTATAAAATAAAAATATAGGCAGTAGACTATTTTACCTCTAGTGGATTTTTTTGTTGAAAATCTCATTGCCTTTCTCTAATTTCTGCTCCACAAACATATTTTAAGGTTTTATAAATTTACATAATTTTCTATGTGGACCGGGATTTTTGTTGTGTGGGGGGTGGGGGGGGAGTCTGTAGGACACCAGACTTACATGAGCCTTTCATCAGGATATCAGAGATACATAAAGTTAAATAAAACAAAGAATTCATGGGAGGAATTTTGTAGAGGAGTTTGTGGAAGAGTTTGTCAAACTCTTCATTGTGGTTTAGATCTAAAATATTTTCCCACATTCTTGCATTCAGAGGTTGACTTTTGGAACATGGTTCCTGATTATGGAGGGCTGCTGCACTCATCAGTGGATTACAGTGAGTTCATAGCTGAATGCACTGTTAGATAGTGGTGCTCACTTAGAGGACGTGGTTCCTGGGAGTTGTGCCTTTAGAGAGCACATCTTTATCTCTGGTTCTTCCTGATCTTGCTACTTCCTGGCTGCTGAGGAGAATAGCTTTCTTCCACTAGGCCCTTCTCTTTAGCTGTTTCTGCCTTAGGGCCCTGGAATCATGGACTGGGACCATGCACACAGGTGGAATACAGAGTGTTGCCTACAAGTTATTTTTTTTTGAAAAAATTAATTGCCTTATCTAAGTAATTCTTTAGATTTAACAACTGATTTATTTTTTACATGAAAAGAGTGTTTTTTTTTTTTTTTTGTATTTAATGTTGTTGAAGCTCAATGCCAGAGACTGGGTAATTTACAAGAAAAGAAAATTTATTTCTTACATTTGGAGAGGCTGGGAAATGCAAGATTGAGGGACCGTGTATATCAAGTATCTCCTTGAATAATCCCACAGGTAAGGTGAGAGGACAAGAGATCATGTTGGAAACAGAGATAAAATTAGGTCAATGTCTCGTGTCAGGTGTCAGTCACTCTTTTGATTACTAGCTCACTCACTCCTATAGTAACAGTGTATTTATGAGAGTGGTGCCCTCATAACCTAAACACTTCTTAAAGATTCCACCTCTCTGCTATTACAGTGACAAACTTCAACTTGAGTTTTGGAGTGGACATTAAAAGTATAGCAATATCAAGTCAAAGGACTCTAGAGGAAGTGGTCGGATATATGCAAACACTACCCTTGTGATTCACTTCAACAAAGACATGGAATGAAAAAGAAAAGATAACACAACAGCTAGAAATTAATTTATGTTAAGACATATAATAATAAAATATACTTTGTAAGCCTTCTTTTGCTCTCTACTTGAGTGAGTCAACCATTACAGGACACTAGTCAGGAAAAAATTAATATGGGCTGGTCAATTCAGGTTCAATACAGTCCTATTAGTATTATGAAAGACTGAAAACGGCATGGAGACTTGCTGGAGATTGGAGGTTAAATATCCCCCAAAGACCCATGCGTTCCACAAAGGATTATTTACCTGGACGGTGCTGTTGGTGGAAGCCAGGTGGTGGATTCTGGAAGGATTTGTCATGTGGAGGTCCTTGGGCCATCAGGTACTTCAGCCGTCAGAGGACTGCCCTTGAAGAAAAGTGTCTGACTGCCGTCCCTTCCATTTTCTGCTTTGCCCTCTGGTTCCTGAGATGAGTGGGTCTTCATGACATCCTGCCATGATCCAGTCCTAAAAGAGCTCAGTTGATTATGGGCTATAGCCTCCAAAGCTGTGAGATAAAATTAGGTCGATGTCTTATATCAAACTTTTATTCTTTATAATATAATTATATGAGACAAACTTTTAATCTTTATAATTACCTCAGAATGTACCATTGTAGTGACTGAAAGCTGACTGATCCAGTACTGTAACGAAGAAGAAAACAAAAACTAAAACTCTTCTATTTTTGATGTGCATAGAACTACTTACTATTTTGATGAGCCCAAAACACTGACCCAGTTCAAGTATCCTCAGGGCAAAAACTGGGAACAATAAAATTACATTTTAGTAAACTTCTGGCTTACATATGTATGCACTAAATTAACTTTATATTTTTAAGGTAAGTTTTTTTTTTTTTTTTTTTTTTTTTTGTACTGGAGATTGAACTCGGGTCCTTGTGCTTGCAAGGCAGGCCACCAAACCGCTGAGCTAAATCGCTGGCCCTATGGTAAGTTTTCTAGAGTGCTGTTGGATTCATATCTAAAAAAATCTTTGCTTATATCAATGGCATGGAATTTTTACCCTGTGTTTTCTTATGGTAGGTTAGTAATTGCAGGTCTTAAATTCACTTTTAGTTGATTTTTTGCATGATGAGAAATAATGCCTTAAATCATTCTCCTGATTTTGGATGTACAGCTTATCAAAGACAATGTTCTTTGCACATTTGTCAAAAATCAACTGATTCAGTGCTATAGTTTGGGTGTGGAATGTTGCCTAAAGGACCCTGTATTAAAGCCTTGGTCTCTAGGTTGATATTGCTGGAAAACAGTGGAACTTTTAAGAGGAAGGGTTCATGGGACCACTTAGGTCATTGATGATGAACCCTTGAAGGGCTCTTTGGGATGATGGCCTTTTTTTGTTTGTTTGTTTGTTTTTGTTTTTTTGAAACAGGTTCTCACTATGTAGCCCAGGCTGGTCTCAAACTCACAGCGATCCTCCTGCCTCAGCCTCCCAAGTGCTGGGATTACAGGCGTGTGCCACCACGCCCGGCTGGCCTCTTCTTCCCTATTTATTTTGCTTTCCCACTGTGAGATGAGTGATTTTTCTTCACTATTCACTTCCTGCATGATCTGAAACTTTACCATGTGACCAAAGGAACAGGGCCAACTAACTTTAGACTGAAACTTCAAAAAACTGTGATCTCAGAGAAAATTTTGTTCTATAAGGTAATTATCTCAGGTATTTGTTGTAATGATAGAAGACCGTGACTACAAATTTATGGATTTATTTCTGGAATCTCTGTTCCATTGGTGTGTGTTGGGAGTTTATGCCATTGCCGTGCTGTTTTGATTACTGTGGTTTTGTGCTATATTTTGAAATCACAGGTAATTTGATGTCTATTTCTGTCTCTGTTTTTCTGCTTAAGATTCAACCTTCACCTAGAGTCATACTCTTTTATGATCCTTACCATGATTACAACTGAGAAGGCCCTAGTTCCAAAAAAGTTCATATCCTATGATTTCAAGGGAATATTTCTTTCAGGATGACACAAACTAACCCATTCCTTTGGAATATGTGAAAAAAATTGTGTGTGTAATATCCTTTCTTTCATAGGAAGTGGTATTTTAAAAGTAATGAATCCAAGTTAAAGTTTAGAAATTGAAGGAAGATTTTGTGAAGAGATTAAATATTTAAGAAAACATTTGGTCCCTAGAAAACATTGGAGATATACATATAT
>NW_022900923.1:35211406-35311654 GCF_012274545.1 Fukomys damarensis
ATATATATATAAACGATTAGAGTGAGTCTTCTGTTTTTTTGTTTTGTTTTTTTTGAGGACCAGGGATCAAACTCAGGAACTGTGTGCTTGCAAAGCAGGCATGGTGCCACTGAGCTAAATACCTGGCCTGTATTCTGGTATTTTTAAAGATAGTTCTCTTATGATTATTTTACCATAATTACCCAAAATATATTCCTAAAACTTCAAAGGATGTAGTAGACTTTATCTGGTTGAAAGATTGCTAATATGATCTTTTTCTCTGAGTTGAGAAGAGAAAGCATGATATTTTCATATTTCAAAATCACAAATAGTTTAATTATTACATGAGAATCTCCAAAACAATTTTATTCTTTGATATTTCTGAAATGCAAATGGTTTGACAATTTCAAATAATACATTTTCACTGCCATTGTTCCTGTGGGTTATTGTTTTGTGTCCTATTATATGATGAAATAAGATAGACCAGTAAAAGTAGCCTATATTGTAATTGATGGCAATTGTCTAATGAAAAACATTATGTTAGATGAACTAATGAGAGCTACTATTTAAGAGTGAACTTATTTGAAAATGGGCAAAAAATCATTTGTTTTACGTAATCAATATCTTGTATTTATTCTTGATATATATATATATATATATATATATATTTCTCATTTCTTATACTGTGTTTATTTATTTATTTTTGAAGAAAGATGTCCATATCAAAGGTGCAGGAAAGTGTATATATTACTTTCTTAAGTCAAAAATGTAACTATGTTGTATCTATCTGGATATATTTATATATTTCTTGGTATGATGGACACAAAAAAATATTTGTGATTGTTATCAGTAGGAAGAGCAACAGGTATAACATGGATGGAATATTATTACTTTTCAGAAATTAATTTTAAGTTATTGAAATAAAGGATGACAAAAATTTATTTTTATGTAGAATATTAGTAAATTTTATTAATGCATTAGGTGATTATACATATACTTCTATGTTCTAGGCACTGTACAATTTTTGTATATATGCTATTTTGTACATAATATTAGAGGTCACTTTCATTTGATATTTTTACTTAGTTCTAGAAATTATTACTAAATTATAATTTATGTAAATTTAATGTGTTTTTTTGTAAGTTTTGAAAAATCTTCCCAGGCTCTAGTGAAGCTCTAATTTTTTGTGCACAATTGCGCATAGCAAATATGCTATTAAATCATTTACAGTTTCTTTTGTAGCTTTCATGCTTCTTTTATCTACTTGAAAAATTACTCTTGAATTTTATTATATTATGGGCTAGAGATACTTTTTGCGTCTGTAATTTTAGAATCAAAGCAACTTTATTGAAACTACAGGTTATCAGTTAAAGACGAATTTAATTTGTACAAGAAGAAAAAAAGGGGTCTTATTCAAGATCTCATTTTTACCAATATATCCTTGCCTTACTATTTTGGTCTGCAAGATTTTTCTTCTTTTGATTACCTGCCTAGGTTTTCCCCATTTTTGATCTGGATCAGGCACTTCATTGCTGTTTCTCTTTAATGTAGGTAGGCAATGAACCTTGTCATGTGTAATATTTGCTCTCTTGCATTTCCCCACAAACATTTAGTTTGGCAGGACTTGCCAAAGGGATCTCCAGAGTAGATGGGGTAGCAAGTGACATAAAGCACTTCTGAACCCATGCACAGAAGAGACAGTGAAGATGTGTATGACTGAATCCTGCCAGATTATTACCATGCCATGGGGTGCACCCTTCATCTGACTTGGAAGTAACCATGTGAACAAGAGGTCAACATCTCAAGCTGTCATTGCTGCAGCTTAATGTGGAGTATTGAATTCTTCCTGAAGAATGCATCAATGGCCTGTTGAGTCCACCAAAAATAATGTATAACACTCCAGAAAAACAAAAATAGTATTACCCTCATATGGAGGACCGTAGAGGATGTCACATATTACAGAAAACCCACTACACTATGGCCCTTAGAGAAGAACTTGAAAATGCAGGTAGATCAATCTTAATGACCAAGGTTACCCAAGCCGCAGTTCACTCTACTAATAAGTGTCATGAAGCTCATGGCCACCACTTTGAGTACTTCTTGTAATTGCAGAGGCCAGTGGTAACTTGTATTAATCTCATACTGTTTCAATAAATTAATATTAAAATATTTATATGTTTACATTTTTCTGTTGTGTGTATACATTTGGGGGGATAGACTACATAGTGTCACTTAAAATCTTTCTCAGTTGCATCTGAAGTCTTATTTCCAAACTCTTGCCTCAGTAGCCAGTGTCTAATTGAAAGAAATTAATACCTACTTCAATTACATGAAGTTATCAGCTCCAAAAGTGTCAGAACAAGATCAATAGATGTTGATTTTTCTCATTTTCCTTCCTCAAAGTATATCTAAATATGGAAAACCTACCTGTTGGCACTGTACTGTCAAAATTATTTCCTCCGGTAGAAAACATCTTTTTATAACTCCTGTAGAATTTCACCTTTCCATTACAGCATTATCACAGCATGCCTTACACGTTTGCAAGTGAGATGTTTATTGATTCTCCATTAATATACAACTCAGAGAACAGCAAGAAATTCCTTCAATATGTTGTATTTCTCAGGATATCATACTGAAAATGCTTACACATGCTATAACATTGGAGCCAATACCTTTAATTAAAAATTAAAATAGAATTTAGTTATAAAATTATGTAAGCTTATCTATAATGTACTTATTGTAATATTTAAGTTTCTTCTAGGAATTAAGCAGAAGAAAATGTGCAGATCCATTCAAACAGCTCCAACTACAGTAAATAAAGCAGCTCATGCTCTTCTGTAAACAATTTACATCAGAACGCTATGGAAGAGAAAAATAATTTACTTTCATGCTGAAAAATCTGTCTGCACTTTGTGAGTTTATTTCTGTATTCTCATGTTTATCTGGAACAAATTCTACCCCCAAACAAATGGCAAGATATAAATGAAAAGTCAAATCTATTTGAGACTATTACACATACAACCAATGGAATAAAATTTTTAAAAGAATGACAATATCAAATATAAGCACTAATATTTCAGTCCCAAAGGTGTCTATAAACCTTTATTATTCCAAATTACTGGTTTCACTGATAAACTATAATTACAATTATAGCATGATAGGTTTAATTGAATCTCCTCATGAAATTAGGTTTCCTTATTTTATATGGATTTGGCATTCACGAAATACTTTGTTATTGTTATATATAAAATATTGTTCAGTAATGTTTTAGAAAGAATAAGAAAAACAAAAAGAATGGCAAGAACATGCTTCAAGTCTACTAGCTTTAGATCCTGCTTTAGACCCACCCTGAAAATACATGCGCATGATTAGCAGTGAACTCGGAAAGCGTCACTGCAGACCGACAGGCCTGGCTTTCAGGTATCCACCAGCTATAGTTAAATTATAGGTGTCTATTTTATTGATGGAGATGGTTTATTTATCTATCTATAGTTTATTGACCTATGTGCTGTGCTCACTTTTGAAGGAATCCACAACCAAGTGCATCATCTTAACAGTCAAGAATATTACCTTGAGCAGACATTTCTCAAAGAAGTAGAAATAGCAAATAAACATATGAAAAATGTTCAACATCATTGGTCATTCGAGAGACAACAAAACAAAACAAAACAAAACAAAAAAGCAAACCAAAAACTCTGAGATTCCATCTCACCCCAGAAAGAATGGCTGCTATCATGAAATCAACCAGTAACAAATGCCGGTGGGGATGTGGGGAAAGAGGAACCCTGAGCCACTGGAGTGCAGACTGGTGCAACCACTGTGGAAATCAGTATGGAGAGCCCTCAAAAAACTAGGACTAGAAGTCCCATTTGATCCAGTTATTCCCCCGCTGGGTATCTTCCCAGAAGAATTAAAAGAATCATACCACAGTGATATATGTGCACCCATGTTCACAGCAACACAGTTTGTAATACCTGAAACTTGGAAGCAGCTCAATTGCCCATCAACTGGAGACTGGATAAAGAAAATGTGTTTTGTTTTTAAATAAATGGAGGACTACTGAGCCATAAAGAGTGAAAAACTAGAGCATTTATAGCTAAATGGATGCACATTGAGGCAACACTCGAGTGAAATGAGTAGCACACATGTGTAAATACCAAAGAGTTTCTTGGGTGTGAGAAACTAAAAGTGTAAATAAAGACTAAAAGGTATAATAGATAATGTAAAATAGGAAGAAAAGGTGCAAAGGGGAAGGGGAAATTGGAGGGGTAGAGGAAAGGAAAGAATGGAATGGAATTATTATGAGAAAAGGAAGAAAAGTCTTGTAAATGGGGAGGATTGGAGGGGTTGAAGGGAGGGCAGGGAATGAGGCAAAAATAAGAACCAAGATGTATCATGTAAAGGTACAAATTTCCAATGAGGAACGTCATTATATTGTATACCTAAAAATGTACCAATAAAGTTAATTAAGAAAAGAGTATTATCTTAGAAAAACCAAGTTTACCAATGACTTAGGCTCTCACAATGTTCACAATGCACTATTATTATTAATGACAATAGATAGGAAGGAATAATTAAACTGATTGTTCAGTTTTATGTTTCATTTTCATGTAAGATCTTCAAAGTGGCAATGTATTTTACCTAGTTCTGGATAGAGCTCCATCAGGAAACCAAGAAAAATGTGCAAGGGCATGAACGGATTTCTGATTTCTAATCAACTCATGTATATTCAAATGTATTTTTCTTTTCTAAACGAATTATAGAACTTGATCATACTGTTCACTTGGATTTCTATGATATAGTAGTAAGGCTGAGAACAGAGATGCTAAAGGCCTTGGAGGATTTGCTGGAACTCTGCAGGAAGAAAAGCCATGCAAGTGAAAAATATTGCAGAGTGATGTATTCTACCATCCACTACTGTTATTAGATGAATTAGATGGCATGAAGAAACTCACAATTTCTCTGCATTTATTTATGTTTTAATCATAGTCATTTTGTTAAAGGAGCTCACATGCTCTGAATGATTAATTACACATATTTATTCTGTTATAATCTGAATACATGTGTGAGAATAGAAAGTTGCAGTTAGTGAGACAGTCATATAAAATGATCCATTTTAAAAATAGGTTAATTGATCCTCAGAATCCTGAGCTCTGATGATCTGAGAGATTTATGGCAGCTGGTAGAAAGAAATAACTCCAGGTGGGGAGGGAATTTCAGAGTCCTTATTACACTAAAGGACTGGGAAGGAAAGAGATCTGTGCTCTGTTTTGAGTTTTCAGGCTCTATTTCCTCATTATACTGCCATTCCTATAAGTGAAAGCAAAAGGAAAATTATGTACAAAATCTAGTACTCAGAAGATATACAGAAAGAGGACTGACAATCATTGAAAGAGGACTTTCAATCCACTGACAGGAGGATTGAAATAGCTACAAATCTGGGGAAAAAAAAAAAAAAGAAGTAACGGAAACCAGGAAATAATAATGGAGGGACAAGGTAATAAGGTCTCAAGCACTGTGAAAATTTGGGATGCTAGCTAGTATTTTATTTTAATTTTTGCTCCTTTTACCATTAAGTGTGAAGTTTGAGAATTACATGAAATATCCACTGCTAATTTTTCCCATTCCTAAACAGTATTTATTGAGTGAATACCTTTGCCATTTGGGTCACAGAACAATATTGGCAAGAATACTGGACCGGAATATAAAATAGAACAAAATAAAAGATATGTAATAAGGAAGTAGGGAGATCTAAGTAAAGAGGCTCAAAAGATGGAGAGGGAGGGCCGGGGATTGAGCTCAGCGCTTCGGTGGCCTGCCTTGCAAGCGCAAGGACCAGAGTTCAATCCCCGGTACCCTCCCATCCCAAAAAAAAAATGGAGAGGGGAGGGTAATGAAAATCAAAAAGGAATTGCCCTCCACATAAGATATGTAAATACTATGTGCTACAAACATGTAAAAAATAAATAAATAAAAAGGAAGAGGATCAAAGGATTTATGGAGTTAAGAGGAGGAGGGGAAGTGGGATGAAAAAGAAAAATTAAGATTTCCGTAAGGAACACGAACATCATTTACTACCAACATGTACTATGAACCTGCAAGAAATTAAAAATAGACTGTATCACATAGTCACCACCTATTCACAGGTTTCAAGCTGGCCATGTACTCTCAAATTAATGGAATTACTATGCAAAAATGGAACACAATTTGGCACTGTCGTGGTGTCATGAGCTCTCGGATTTAAGATGTCTCTTCAATGGACTCTAAATAACTATAATTTACTGAGTCAGTCGGTAAACATTACTTTTGCGTTGCAAGAGGAAACACTTCATAAACTCATTATGAGAATAACAGGGCCAAAATAAATCAGTCATTAGTCTTCATTGGGCTATTCAATTTTAGGGAGAAGCAAATGGGTATGATCATTAAGCTCAAAAATTTTTTTGGTTAAGAAATCACACATGCATACTATGCATGATTAATTTTTTTTTATATATATTGCAGTTGCTTACGTGATTTCTTTTTAAAATCAGATACACTTACACTGAGTTCATTTGTTACAATTGATATAAATTATTTTCTTGGGTCATCAGCAACCTAGAGAGGAAGTTCAAGAGAATAATGATAAGCTATAGATGAGAAACAAAATATGTGATAAAAATATTTCTGGAGGACAGAAAACACGTAATTTTCTCATATTGTCTTAATTTTGAAGTACATCATCATCATCTGGCCTATATAATAAGTCTATACTTCGTGGAAAATGGAAAATACATTCCAAAATATTGACAGCATAGTGTTTAAATATCTGTCGATTTTCATGAGTAAATTAGAGTTAGAGATCAGGAAATAACTGGACTTGGGAGTAAATTGAAATATGGAAGGAAATATAGGAAAAGAACAGCTCCATTGTGTGCCTTTTAACTTATATTTCTTGGCAAAATTCTACTAGTCGACCTCACAAATCAACTTGAATGCATTCACTTATATATGTCCACTTTCCACATAATATATTTTGTGTATATGTTATGTTCTGGAAAGGGAGGAGAAAAAGAAGGAAGACTGCGTATGGGTAGGGAGAAGAGGAAACATTTTAATATCAGGAACAGTAGTATTTAATCTACTTTGGAGTGAATTAGTGTGTTTTAGTACAGGATAAATATGTACAAGAAAGTGCAGTGGCTCTATGCGTTTTGCCCCATCGGATGTTTTAATTTCACTCCTATATTTACTTTAAAGTTTATAGAAAAGAGTTAAATATTTTCCCAGATGAGCTAGTTGCATAGGAGTTATATATGGTTTGTGTTATTGTAGATATGGAAGGATTAAGTGTCTTGGATTTAGAAAATCTTCCACTGCTCGCTCCTAATCTTAATTAGTTACCTGCTAACCTTGCTTATTCCTACACTATCTCTTGTCTTTTCCACTCTGTTGCCTTATGGTGACAAGCAGTGATGCTACAAGCCAGCCCAGGGCTTTACTTGTCAAATTGAAGTCACAGAAAGCATAGCACCTTGTTTTGGATAGAGCTGGATAAGATAAATCTTGTTTTCTTCTTTCTGTTGACAGTTAGCTCCATTTGGAAAGGAAGAAAGGCCTTTTTTCAAACTGAATGCATAAAATTGGGAAGATTGCAGATGGCCAGCTTATAAAGGCTAAAGCAAAATAAATTACCAAGCTCTGGTAGTGTAATAAATTGAATGTTGGGAACAGAGGGACTGATTTTCCACATTTTTTAGATTTAATTTTAAAAATAAACTATAGCTTTGATGACTAATGTTTGAAAGAAGTTTCCGACTTTGGTACTGTACTACTGCCCTTGACAATCTATGCTAAAATGCTAGGTTACTTAAAATGAGTATCAATTGTGTGGTTAAAACATATAAAAATGATGAGTAAAAAGTAGTCATTGAAACATATATATATATATATATTATACACACACACACACACACACACGTTCTTTTAATTGTACATATATACATTCTTTCATATATGTATTCCAACACACATGCACAGTACTATAAAATTTAATAACTTTTGTGGGGGTTTTTAGTACCAGGGATGGGACTGAGGACCGCCAGCTTGCAAGGCAATGGCTGTGCTGCTGATCTAAATCCCCAGCATTTGCGTTGTTATTTTGAATATAATATTACATAGCATAATATAATAGAATACATAATGAGGAGTCTGGTTCAGTATTATGCGCCTCACATTTAAAATTCAGTTGAAAATGATGGAAATGAGAAACTGTACTGTATACCTAAAATGTACTACTAAACTCAATGAGGAAAAAAGATAAGATATTTATATTTCAAGTTGTCTATAATATTAAGTAAATGTGTTTAATTTAGTGCATATTTAGTTGGCTACCTCAGACTGACTAGGATCTTTACCTGTTAGCTAAATTTTCATGTGGTTAAGACTTATTAGTCTAGCAAGGATCTAAATTGGTAAAGGTACGTGACCTGAATTATAATTTATATATTCATTAATAATTGATGTATATGTGAATAATATCAATATTTTTCCATTAAGAGTTATCTGATGAATATCTACTAGGTAAAAACCATAGTTGGCAAAGCAATAACAGTGATTAGCATGAAAGGATAACCGCTGCTATCACGCGATTTTCTTCAACTGATGCATAAGAATTATGCATATCTATGGGGTACAGTTTAATTTTGCAATGTATATGATATGCAATGATCAAATCAGGGTAATTACCATGACTGTTACATGAAATGTTTGTCCCTTTTATGGTGTTGGGAACATTTAAAATCTTTTTCTTGCCATTTGGACACATAAAAGTTATTGTAATTTGTAATAACTGTACTGGGCTAGAAAACAAACCATGACATAATCCTCCTGTTTAACTGTATTTTTGTGCCCAGTAGCCAGCGTCTCTCTCTCATTCCCCTCCTCATGACACTTCCCAACTTCTCCTTCTTGTGGGCACTTTTCTTCTGTGTACTTCTATGATATCAAACTTCTGAGTTCTCACATGAGATTGGCATTCCTGTGGGATTTGTCTCTCTGTGATTGCTTTGTTTCATTTAACACAGCGCACTCCAGGCTATCGTGAACAGTAATCATTGGAAAGCAAATATCTCTCCCTTTTACAGACTGTGTTTTCTTTCCATGTATAATTGCACTTAGTGGAGTGATCTTTGGATTGCGTGGAGCTCTACTTTAACTTGCTGAGGAGTATCAATATGGATTCCAAAGTGGTTATTCGGGCTTACTTTCCCACTAGCTGTACAAAAGTGTTCCTCTTTTTGCACATTCTCAGCAGCCCTTCTCACTGTTCTTTTAGACAATAGTCCTTTTCACTAGAGTGATATGATATGTTACTGTAGTTTTGATTTGTATTTCCCTGATGGTATGTGATGCTAGTTGACCTTATTTACCATATATTTTTTGGTTATTTGTATGACTTAAGAAGTGTGTATTCAGGTCCTCTGTTCATGTTGTCAATGAGAATTTTATTTTTTTCCCCTTTTAAATAGTGGTTTGTTGTTTGGTTTCCTAATGCCTATATCTGTATTGGCTGTCTCTATATCTTTTGAATGTTAATTCCTTATCAGTTATCAATTTACAATTATTTTCTCAGATTCTTCAGATTGTCTCTTTTTTTCTGCTAATAGTTTTGTTTGCTATTCAGAGGTTTTAAATTTTGATTTACTTCTCTTTGTACAGTTGTGCTTTTGTTTCTTGCACTTTGAAGTCTTACTTAAGTAAATAGGTACCCATACTCATGTCCTGAAGCATTTCTATTCCACATTTTAAAGATATGACCCGAAATAATTAGACAGCAGTAGAAGAGAAGGGAGGAAAACTTTTTCACCCAATAGATCAGCACATGTTGGAAAACATGGATGGGATAAAGAGCAGTATTATATGAGAAATGAAACTTATCTTGGGCACAGAGAGTAAGGAAAGATGACAGGGGCAGGTCAGTAGGGGTCAATTTTCTCAGAATTACACTGACAGAGCCATAGAAGAGCTTAGATCTGGTTCCTGACATCAGACTTACTATATTCTTAAAGCTGACTTTCACCACAACTATCTCGTAGAACACACACGTCTTCTAAACTCTACAAGCACATTTTGCCTTTAAGGCCAATCAGGACATGATACGTAACACACCACAGAAATCAGTGCAAGGCTGGTGCTAGATTAATCTCTAATGAGGATCTGTAAGGCATCTGTCACAGTGATTCAGGTGAGATGTGGTTTAAATTAGATGAGGAGATTGGCGGGAAGTTTGTATAAATTAGAAACTTGTGAGAAGTTGACATAGCGCTTAGGGATTGGAGTTGAGAGGTGAAGGGGAGCAGTGGCAATAAATAATTATCACATTTTTTACTTAGTTCAGTAGGTTTTTCCATTTATGAAGGTCACAAATATGTTATATTAAAAGGTCTGGGATGGATTTCTGCTAGGTAACTGTGCAAATTTTCACAACTGACCTATATCATAGCTCTAACAAGCATGATTTATCCTTTTAAATCTGATGTTTGGAATGGACTAAAGCTATCTGAAGTGGACTGTAAAAGGGGACTATATTTTATAAGGAAAAATCAATGTGTCAAGGTTAGCTAGTAGTTACAAGGTAGTAAAGAAGATGGGCTTAAATCCCGTATTAATGAGACTGTATTGGGCTAAAGGTCAAAGGGACAATATTGACTTAGGCATGGACACCTTGGTTCTTTTGGCCATTCTAGAAATAGAAGGGAAACAGTTGAATGATGACAAGTAACTACCTTATGCTGGTGTGCATTTCCTGACATCAGAGCTAACAGGCATATTTATTTCACGTTAATCATAACACATTAGGAATGAAATAAATCAATATTTCTGGGGAAAACATCTCATGAAAGCTTGGGGAGAAAACCCGGAAAGAATTTTTGCCCCTGGATGAAAACAAAGAAAGAAAAAATCTGATCTTAGTCTTTTGGTCACAATCATTGCCGGTAAGTAAAGCAGTGAATGTCAAGTCATCTCAGAAGTCATAAATATTGACATTGTTTGCCTATAAAGCAATCTTACTAAGAAAGTTGTAGAAGACCCAACTTATTCAAGACGATTTAACTAAATAAATTGCTCAACCAGGATTCAAACCAGCATTTTGTCTTACAAGGTCGCCAGTGACATTCAAGGGTACTTTAATTATTTTTTTTAGAGATAATGACACTATTGTGAATGTTATTAAACCAGTTTGAAATTAAATATTTTTGACAGCACAAAAATAACAAAAAATATGTCCTCATACCTTTTAGTTTAATAAAGTGTTAAAATTAAAAAGTGTACAACAGCAAATTATTTAGTCTACTATTTATAATCTTGGCAAAAATGTTTGATATTATATTCCATATTTCTTATACATTACTAATTCATAACTTCTTTATTAGTTGAAAATATATCCCAACCCAAAATTGATGAGCCTAAGGGTATAGGTCAAACTCTTCATTCACTTTACTTATATTTCAGTGCTTTTGGTGAAGAAAAATCACATGAATCATTTTAATATTAATTTTTTTTCTTTAAGAAAATACATAATCAAAGAGCTGGGACTAGAAGTTCCATTTGACCCAGGCATCCCTCTGCTGGGTATCTTTCCAAAAGAATTAAAAGAATCATATCACAGAGATATATGTGCACCTATGTTTATAGCGGCACAGTTTGTAATAGCTAAAACTTGGAAACAGCCTATTTGCCCATCAGTTGGAAACTGGATAAAGAAGATGTGGTTTTTCTATAAAATGGAATATTATTACTCAGCCATAAAGAATGAGAAATTAGATTCATTCATAGGAAAATGTATACATATTGAGGATATAATCCTAAGTGAAATAAGTCACACGTGTAAATACTGAATAGTTTCTCTGGTGTGAATAAACTATAATAGTACATAAAATCCTAATGATATAATGGACAATGTAAAATAGGAAGGTAGGGGCTAAAGGTGTAGGGAAAGTGGGAAGGGTAGGGGAAAGGTAATAAGGGAAAAGAAAAAAAATATGAGAAAATGAAAAAATGGAAATGAAGTGTTTGTAAAGGGGGAGGGAGGAGGGGTGAAGGGAGGGCAGGGACAAGGGGAAAAAATGAGCACCAAGACCTGTCATGTAAAGGTACAAGATCCCAATCATGAATGCAACTGTACTGTATACCTAAAATGTACCAATAAATTCAATTTAAAAAAACAATATACAATCATTCCAATACTGCTTTTCCAAATCTGCCAGAATTATTCTGGTACTTCCTACATTCATGCGTGGTTTCATTTTCAGCAATTTTCAATACTATCTTAGAAAATAAATGGAGAGAGATATTGGTTGTGTTTCTGTTTTGTTTTGGCAAAAAGAGGAAAACTAAAAGGGATTTGTTTATTAGCAGTGTGTAAAGTTTAAGTGCAAGAAAAAAAAGCGCTTCCTCTCCCCTGGTCACACTCCAAGGTAAGCAGTTACACTTTTGCTTCTTGAAATGTGTAGCTTCTGCTGCAGCTCTTTGCTCCTTTGTGTTCCTCCAATCCATGGCAGGACTGGTGTTTGCAGGCAAAAGGTGAGCAAAAGAGGAGAAGAGGAGGATGGATACGTTCTCGAGTTCTGGAAATACTGTGAGATTTAGGCCTTGCTGATACAAAACCAAAGTGCCTTTTTATATTCAGTGCCATTTTCTCTGTAATCTCGCTTTGCTTCCAGATACTGCCTACAGTAAAAGATTTAATGCAAATCATTTGACTGAATAAATCTTCAGTAAAATTACCAAAATTATCCATAGCATGGCAATTTGAAAAATCAATTAATCATCTATAAAATGTTTGTAGAAGTGCTTCTTTTTTTCCCCAGCTTTAATTGAGTTTATTGGTACATTTTAGGGATATAGTACAGTTACATTCGTTGTTGGGATCTTGTACCTCTACATGACAGGTCTTGATTCTCATTTTTTCCCCTTACCCCTGCCCTCCCTTCACCCCCTCCTCCCTCCCCATTTACAAACACTTTATTTCCATCTTTTCATTATCTCACATTTTTTTCTTTTGCCTTTTTACTCTTCCCCTACCCATCCCACCTTCCCTACACCTTTAGCTCCTTTCTTCCCATTTCTCAATGTCAGTAATCTTATCAGGATCTTATGTATTATTGCAGATTATGCACACCAGAGAAACTATTCGGTATTTATAGAGGAGTGTAAGTATAGAGTTTCCTTAATGGCGAGAGCCGTGAGATTCTGTAATATACAGAGACATGACTATTACTTTTTTTCTTCTTAGAGAGAGAATGACAGGTTGGAAAATTCAGTCATCTTTAATCAACCAAATGATTTGTGTTGCAACATGACTCTGCAAATATACTAAGGTTAAAAATATGCATACCATGTTTCAACAAAAATTTATAAAAATATATTCATGTGTACACTAAAAATATATTCCTGAATTATAGAAATTATAAGTAAATGCAATGGGAATAAAATGCATATGAAGTAATTATATTGATATACACTTTTAAAAAATAATACATGTGTTATAAGAAAGATCATATATGTGCATTTAGCTTTTGGTTATTTGGCTATGTTCACTGCATGAAAATTAATTCACTGATAATTTGTGATAATTTCTGTACATATACTGTTAGAAATACTAATAAAATTGTTAATATATTCAGTTATGAATGCCTATTAATTATCAGCTTCTTATATGAGAAACCCAACATATAAATAAAGAGCAAAATAAAATATAGATAATGGGATATATAATTATCTATTATGGATGCAAATTGCATAATTAATGCAAATATTTATGTATGTCACCGAACTTCAAGTTCTCAGAGAAGAGTTACAGATGCATTTTATCTATGAGTATATCCCCAGCTCCTAGCACAGTGTTAAGAGTTAAGAAAATCCATACGAAATGCCAACATGGTGATAGTTTATTTTAAGTCTAAAATCCACAGTGATTAAATCTGTATTTCAGTTATGATTCTGATGGGTTAATTGAGTTTTCTACATTTGTTTACACTATTAAACAGCAAGCAAATTTTCTTTTGTCAGTAGGACTTTGACCAATACAATCATGTTTGCAGAATATTTCACTTGCTATTTGGAGGTTGATGGCATTTGTACACTAATGTACTTAAGGCATAAAGCAAAATGTTAAATTGAAAATTGAAAATATATGGCTCAGAAAACTTTAGCAAACTTTAGTCTCAATGATTTATAATGGTATGAATTTCACTAATACTGCAGGCATGGCTACCTTTGGTTCAGCGATTCCATTCAATGTACCTGTTAAGCAGAAATGTGTACATACATGCACTAAAATGTATAGATGAATATTAATAGCAAAAGATTTATAAAGGATTGAATAAAATAGAACACACTGGCTGTTTAGCATAGACGAACATATCGTCCTTTATCATTGTTCCACATGCTTTTATTACCATATCATTTCCTATCTGCAAAACCCATTTTTTTGTACAATTACTCTGATAAGTACTTGTCAAGAAGTCTAGTATCATTTAAATAATGATTGAACCGGGCATGGTGGTGCACGCCTATAATCCCAGCACTCTGGAGGTTGAGGCAGGAGGATCGCTGTGAGTTTGAGAACAGCCTGGGCTTCATAGTGAGTTCCAGGTCAGTCTCAACTACATAGTGAGACCCTGTCTCCAACACCCGCCCCCCACGACTGAACGTTAGCCTAAGGATAAGAACAAAATTCTTGGGTTGATTCCATCTAATCACCTACAGTGCTCATCAGCTGTGAAAATTTAATCTCTTTGACTTTTTATATGCAAAATGGGGGAAAATGACAGCACCAAAAACTGAGGACATCTATGAGAGTTGAATAATACCAGTTGTCGTATTGCGCTTAGAATACTGCTGCCAGCAATATGTACTCAAAATAATTATTGTGATTGGTATAAAGTTTATCGGCAAATAAATCATCGTTATCTATTTGAAGCTGACATATAGAAAAAAATTGTAATACAAGACTATGGTTCATGTAAGGAAGAACTCCATAATTGAGTTCTTGCTCTAATTCTAAGACTATGAAATATAATAATTTCACCCATCCTCAAAACTGCTTTTCAAACTGATGATAATTCTAGTAGTGTTAAATTATGAATATTTTTAGGATAAAATCTATTTTTAATGCACAAAGGATCCTTAAAAGTGGTTTTAGAAATCTCTTCTGTTAGAGTTAAAAACACACTGCAAACATTTAAAACTGATGAGGTGTTAGATACCACAACTTGATGTTATTATTATCATTATGTTTTCTGCATCAAATATATTTTTTTACCATAAAAATTAATGATATGGATTTAGAAACTCAAAGTGATAATGGATAGATTGGAGATACTCACAATAGATAGCATTTGAAATTTCCTATATTCTGTAGTACTTGAGACTCTTGAGGAGATAGAAATGTCATAGGCCAAGGGTCACCAAGGGGAGTCTTGTAGGTTCTGTTGCAGCAGATCACCAAGGTGGTGGCCACCAGCTGACAAACTAAGAAGAACCAGAAATGACTTCCTCAATGCAGAAGGAAAAAATGTTGATTTTATGAACATATTAGCCTTGAAAAGTGAAAAGTACAGCCATAAAAACAAAGAGAAAATGAAAACAAAGTATGGCATGAACCATAAAATATGAAGACAGTTAAGTGTTCTGTTATCTATCTGCATTTTTGTCTTGGCTGTTTGATTACAACAGCAAAGACTCGCTTTGTAAAAATATCTTTGCTATTTCAAAGTAGAGGTAGAAATTCTGTTTCAAGTTGCATGATGCTAAAACTTTGTCCACATAGATATGTTTCTCTAAATAATTAGACAAAAATGGATTTTGATTGTATGCGGTTGCACAATCTCCTTTGTATGGAGCTCAATTAGCATTTGACATAAGGTCTTATTACATTTTTACCAGTTTCTGCTTGGAAAGAGGAAGGCATCACTTTATTTCTTGTCATTGTAATTAATATATTAAAAAGTGCTGAATCTCAGTTTTAGAGTCAATATCAAATAAAGATTAAATTATAAAATCTTTCAAAATATTTCCATATATCTCAATTATACTTCCCAATAAGACTATTGCCTGTATAATAAAAATATCTTATCTCTCACAACATTAAATTTTATTTGATTCAAATAAAAAATAGAAAAGGTTCTCAATCTCCCCAGTCTTCTTTCTTGAAAATGGCTTATTACTAACTCTTTACTCCATGTGACTCGGTTAAAATTTCTGGATGATCCTTTCGTTTATCTGTAAAAAGGACAAGCATAGAACATCCAATTTCCACTTTTTTGCTTCATAAATTACCTCCACTGCTTGTCCCATTTGATCATTGCTTATTAACCAAAGTTTGGCTAGGAGACTCTTTCCATATGCTATAACTTTCATCACATCCACATCCTGAGGCTGCCTGAATATACCCCCTACTCAACAGGCCTTTCTAGAAAATAGGCTGACTTTTGAGTAAAAGGCTCTCTTATATATTATTTTGCTACACTAACTTTTCATCTCACTTTCTCATAGCTACTTTGCTTTGTACTTGCTACTCCCATCTATAGAAAAAAAAATATCTGCTTAACACCTGGACCTCTTAACTTTATGGTCAAATATTTCTTTCTGTTGTAATAATGTCTTTCCCAACATAGCAGAACTTTTACAAATAAAATGTCTCATTCTTTGGTCCATATTTTTTATCTGCTACTATTATTATCACTTCAGTTCAACTTTAATTTTAAAGTATTCTATCTGATGCAAGCTTCTCCTGAAATGTAAATTCTATCTTTGAAGGGCTGGAAGACTATTTTCTAGTGTATATGATAGAATTAATTATACCCTTTCAAGACTGATACATGAAATAAAACTTTAGACATTGTACATTTGAGAGATCTCAAGCACTCTGTCATCCAATCTTTACAAATCCAGTAACAAAATTGAAGGTGGGGGGATTCGGGAATCGAGCTCAATGGTTCAGCCTCCTTCCTCACAAGAGCAATGTCTCAAGTTCATTCTCCAGTACCAAAAAACAAAACAAACAAACAAAAAAATTGAGGGTGGGGAGAAAAGCAAGGCATATAAAATTATACAAGCAAAGACTCCTTAGGACTTAACAATTCTAATTTCCTTATTTTTCAAATTAGATCATCTGATAATATTGGAGAAGACCTGCTAATAGAAGTAAAAATTAGTATGTATCACATCTCCCACTAAAACTGACTTTTAATATTTTTTAGAATTTCTTAAGCAGATTGACAAGTTGAAGATTTTTACTTATTTTCTAAAGCTTCATATTGTTTAAAATACATTCAGACAGCTTTACATATCAGAAAGATGTAGCTGTTTGCGTTTTCACAAACTGAATACACCTGTATAATAGCCCCTCTCCATTGTGTCTTCAACATGAAAGTCAAGTCTTGAGATGTCATTTTATAAAAGCCTGCAAAACAACAGGAGAACATGATTACCTGATCTCAGGCTGTGACTTTAATAAATTTGTGGTTGAGTCGGGTTATTCCACTCAGTGGCTGTGCCACACAGCAATAGTACATAACTTCTCACGGGTCACTGTGGCCATTTCTGAAGGGTTACTCCCTCAATTAACTTCATAAAAGCATAATAATAATAATAATAATAATAATAATAATAATATCATAATAATAATAATAATAATAATAATAATAATAATAACGTGATATGTAGAACACAAGCCTAAATATAGTGGGGATTTTTAAAACACGTATAGTTATTAAGATGAGTCTCAGGACCTTCTCTGTCACATGAAGAATAACTTAACTCACTAAAAATACCCTACCTGAGTACAATGTCTCACAGTTTTCCTTTGTGCTTTCTCTCATTACCACTGAATGCCCCTTCATCAGGTTAATGTCCCCACCCCTGGGCAGTCACTGGGTCTCATAGAGAAATTTCATAACAGTGTTAATTGCCTCATCAAAATTTATGATTTCTAACCTTGCCTAGTCATTCTTTACTCCTCAACAACTTTTTTTTTCTCTCCCTAATTGGCTTCTTTTCATTCTGTCTGCAGTGCCAATTATCTTCTTCCACTGCCTTGCACCCTTTATCCTTTCAGAGCCACTTTACACACAGTGAATGTTCTCGCCTTGCAGGTTACTGAAAAGATCAAGACTGGCAACTCTTTGAAATCCTCCAGCCCCTCCTGGCCTCCTCTGCTTGATGCCCAGATCTACCCTAGTGGTTCGCCATCCTCCCTGCCTTATCATCTGTTTAGAATCATTCTCCTTCGAATTCACATCATTGTGTATCTTTCAAGTATTCATTTAATTAACGCTTCACTGCGTTATTCTGCCAACTCATATGTTCTTACAGTTGGTATTTAAAGTTCCTCTCCTTTGATTTGACCAATGAATATTTGTGGGGTTTTTTGTTTCCTTTTTTTTTTTTTGATGTGGTATGGATTTAAACTTGTGAAATTAAATTTGGAATACTTAGAAACATAGGGCTCTTTAAAAAGAAAATAAAATTGAGATGGCCCCTTTGGACTTTGAGTAACCACGCTTTAACAGATAGTAGCATAGCTATCTGTTTGACTTGTCCATATAAATATATGTGAGGAACAGTGTGGAGCTGAGTGCTTTTTTGAATGAAAATATATGATTCTGAAATAAATGCTATAATACTTCTTTGGAATTTTGAAATTGCTGCTGTGTGATCTGAGCCTAGAAAGAATTTTGCTATTTCTACTTTGCAGACATTGCAAGAGCAGAATATTTTCTTGGTGTTGTATAACTTCAGAGTGATAATTGATAAAAGTACCAATGAGCTTGGTGGCTTCCATTATAATTTTTAAAAATATTTTCCAACTAGGTGTGAAACATATTTTTCTAACACAGAGAGAAAAAATCAAAGAAGGGTGTTGGAGGAGTTCAAACTTTATGAAGTCGTGACTGGGTATATAGTTTTTCAAATGTATGAAGAAACTAAGAATTCTTCAATAATATAGATAGGAATCTACAGTCATTTATCTGTGGCTGCCAGTATAACAGATAAGGATAATAAAAGGATGTCAGGAAAAGCTTAGGGAGAGGGTGATGAAATGGTAAGAGAGTTGTACAGACTGGAATCAAGAAAGAGACATCTGACTTTTATAGATAACATCTCAAGTGAATTTCAGTAAAAAGTAAAATGAGAAATTTAAAGATTCATAAGTAGACCACGTAGAAGGAGACTTCAGATCTATACATGGGTGTACAATTTCAGATTGAGAAAAGTTTGATTGCTTCCAGCCACATGAAAACATTATTTATTCTCCTTAAAATTTATTATAAATTTTCACTTAGGCTTTAGTACCATGCCAAATGAACTGTTTACAAATGGTAAATGCAGAGTGCATTTTTATATGTAATTATTAAAATTTCAAAATGTTGCACTGTAGGTCATTAAAAGGAAGATGTTCTTGGGCTGGGGATTTAGCTCAGTGATTTGGTGGCCTGACTTGCAAGCACAAGGACCTGAGAGTTCAATCCCCGGTACTAAAAAAAAAAAAAAAAAAAAAAAAAAAAAGGAAGATGTTCTTATATAGAAGTATTTAAAATAAAATTAACTTTTAAAAATCAACCTGCAAAAGCTTGTGTATATTTTGGTATAATTAATGTGCTGCACAAAGTATGCTAAAGGGAAACTGACTTACTCTGTTTTATCTGAAAGGCCAGTATTGAAAGCAGTGGGAAAAAATTTTCCTTATAGGTAGCAATGAGATCAATGAATCTTTCTGATTTCAATCTTTTATTTTCTATGATGTTTAATCAGACATTGTTCATGTTCTTCTCAACAATGAAGATGCCATCAAAAATCCACAGCAAAATATATTTATGGCATTTATTTAATTTATGGGTGGATCAATAAAGTTATTATCAAATTGCCTTTTTAATTTAAAAATAACATGATTCACATATTAGCTATTATTTATTCCTAAATTCTTACATGTAATTTGAACATAACCCATCTAAAGATTTTTTTGGGGGGTACTGGGGATCAAACTCTGGTCCTTGTGCTTTTGAGGCAGGTGGCAGCAGCACTGAACTAAACTCCTGGCCCTTTAAAGCTTTTTAAATAAGTTTAAGGATGGAGATTTTAGTTGTACTTTCTATTCCTCTACCATTTTGAATTGGTGATAAGAAAGTTTAATCTTCTATGTATTTGCTGCTGTCACTATCCCTATACATAATTTTCATTCCAAGAGTCATGTCTGTCTTCTTTTCTTTATGCCTAAAACTTGAAAAAATAAAGTTTTTTCTTTTCTAAATGTAAGATAGAAAAGCAACTGATTCAGCTAAAATGGACATAGATTGAGTGAATCAAGTAAGCACTGAAATTGAGAAGTTAGATTCCACAATACAGGTGATACACATGCATGTGCGCTGCGCATGCACACACACGCAGCCAGACACATAACAAGAACTACTTAGCAATATAAAGGTCGTCAAGCAAAGGCAGTTATGTTTCTCTCTAATACATTGTACTACTATATATGCTTCCAAGGAAATATGTAATGATGACTAAGAAAATAATCATTTTCATTGATGACTTATGTGAAAGCTCTCCTATCCAAAGTTAAAGTAAAATTCTTTGGGACTGTAAATGCTATTAAAATGAACAGATTTGTGGATTTGTGCATTTTTGAGATTGTCTTGAGAAAAATATAGATATTCTATTACCTCGTGGAAAGCCTACTATACTGAAATTTTGGATTGGTTCTTCTTTTCACAAAAGTTTAGTATTGTAATTGCTGACTTGAAGGTTTCTTATGTTTCAAAATATTGAGTGTACCATATTAACAGGTAATAATATGAGCTTTTGAAATATTAATATTAAAATTTAGTTTGTATTCCCCAACATCTAGTTCAGTGCCTAGCATATTTAATTATTAAATTTTCTGTTAAACTGTGCTTCTAATAAGCACAAGCTAGGTAGTTATTATGTCTATTGGAAACTGACTCATTCCGTGTGAAATAAAGTTTGGGAAAAAAAAAATCTCAATCTAAACCATTTATTTCTTTTTATTCAAGTTGTTAAGAAGGCAAGGAAATGCAATTGAATAAATTTACCAGAATTGTTAACTACAAAAATTCTGAAAGCAAAAGGCACAGAAAGTTCAAGGACTGGAAGAAGAAACTCCTTTGGGAGAGTAACTTAGTAGAGGTGCGTGGCTAGGCGTGGTGCCCAGCAGGGAGGACATTTAACTCCTCCTCCCTTTCCTCCCTCACAGCCTCCATAGCATCTTGTCATTGCGAAATATAGAAGGAAACCATAGTTTCTGAAGCACACTGATACAATTCAAATAGAGTAGGCTGCCTCAGAATACAACAGGGTCAAGCACAGGTATCTTTATTAAAGCTATAAGCTATAACATTGTATTTTCTAAATGTAAAATTCTCAAAAGAGCATTTTTATAGAACACACCCGTTTGAGATATCTGAGTACATTATTTAATTTTTTCAGCTTAATTATTTGAACTATGACATAAAATATATTTCTAACTTGTAAAAAAAATGGTCTTAGCATATATATATTTTGTTTGTTTGTTTGTTTGTTTTGGTGCCAGGGATGGAACTCAGGACCTTGCACTTGCGAGGCCGGTGGTGGCACCACTGAACTAAACTCCCAGCCCACTGACCTAAATCCATGGTCCTAAGCATATTTTCTTTTTGCAAGCGACTTGTCCTATGAATTGGACACATGTGACAGGGATGACAGAGGGAATACTTTGTGTAATGGGAATAAAAGTCTCATTAAAAAAACATTTGACTATAATTCAGTCAAAAGAGGTGATGCCTTATTGTGTCTGTGCAGGAATGACTCCATGTGAAAGTTTTCAATGTGAGTATCTTTCAAACTTCAGGCTCCATTCCGAGATTCGTGCGTTATAAATATTAATTTCTGATTTAACCTTCAAAATATTATTACAAATATAACTTAGTACATGGTAGAGTTGTTGGGTTTTTTTAAACTGCAAAGCATTCCTTATTTTTCTTACTATATTATTTTTTAAAAAAGAAGAAAAAAATTCCATTCTGTATGTTCGTGTGTTTACATGTGAACAACTCATAGTAGTTGCAACCTCAAAGGAAGGCATTAAAGAGTTATTCAACAACGTTGCACACAATGTGTACATTAAGAAAAAGATTCAAAAGTGGAGAGTGTGGGCCCCAACTAGAAACGTGAATTAGCAGAATCCCAGGGTAATCTGAAGACTCCTACAGCTGCCATAAATATTCTGCCGAAACTGTAAAGTTCTACCTTTCCCCGAGGAGCATCTGAGTGGGGCTACATTTTTTCACATACTTAAACAGTAAGTTGTGGCAGATTGAAGGCAGAAGGAAAATGAGAATCTGCGTGTCTGCTATACAGCCAGAGTGAAGAGATTTGCACAGACAAAACAATGACACTCTTTTTGTTGGTTTTGAAAATATATTCATTTTTGTGTAAAGTTGTGTTACTTACGAAATGTGTAATAGATTGTGTTCTGTTTACATGTACTGATATATATGGGTTTTTATTTTACTTTTTTACTTCTAAAATTGTAAATGCAAACCCCACCTAATATGAATTTTAAAATAAAAAACTTGGAAATGTGAAAGCTTTAATAATAGGAATAATACAGAAAGGTGAGACATGACTTTATCAAGAAAAAGTAATGAAAATAAGGTGAATACGATAAATATCACATTGAGAAAGGTAATTTTGACAGAATTATTGGAATGAATAGCCTATGTCTTCAAATGGGCCAAAATAAGATTGGTAGACTATCACAAAGGAATTTTGAAATAAGAATGGTAGAATAAGGCAAAGGGATTTCTGAAGTAGTTAAAACTGAAACAAGGGAAAGTTTGAATATGATTCTCTTAATTTTTCTCAGACTAGAAAAATGTCATAATTTAAATAGATTAAAAGAATTACTGTATCCCACTTAATGGGGAGCTCATGAGTACACAGATGCAAGTCTGTCAAATTGATTCTGCTGTGGAAATAAACACACAGAGTAATTTGAATAGTGATTGTGATGAAATTATAGAAATTGCCAATAACTCCAGATATATAAAAAATGAAATTTTCTTAAAATCATCTTCATATTGTAGATGGATGGAGAAGACAGATCAAAAGTGAGTATAGGAAATTGAATGTTGGTGATTGTGATAGACATAACTAAATTTTTCTGACTCTGTGTGTGCCTTCCGGCATAACTTACCAATTTTACAATATTTATTGATTCCACGGTTACCACTGAAATTTTTCATTGAACTTTAATTGCACGTTTTGGAATTCTTCTTGCCTAAGGATTTAGAAATTCAAGCCCATTGATTAAAATATGCTCTTCAAAGAGCAACACACTTACATTTTATACAGATATTCAACGATATCCTCATAGGTGAAGAATTGACCAGTAAAAGGCCACAAAGTAAGTTCACTGTTGGAGCTCAACTTAAGATTGTACTAAAAATGTTTAACAATATACAGAACAGAGATACTGAACAATTAGAATGGAGTAAGCTTAAAGAAACTGCATAGCAATGTTAGAGTAAGGATTTGAAATTTAAGTCGTAACATCCAAATCATTTTTCTCTGTTATGTTTGAGGGAGCTCTGGAAAATCTTTTTGAAGGTAAAAATGCAGTAACGAGTATCACCAAGTGCAAACACTGTCTCTAGTACTGACTACAGTCAAACAGTTTTCAAACTTTTGTTATAATTTTAAATTTATTGTAACAAATACAAAACTTATAAAATTCATAATCATGATGTCTTGATTTGCTTATCTCATGTAAATTTGTCAGGTTAATCATGTTTCTTCAAACTTTTATAATTTCTCATCATTCAAAATCCTCTCTTGTAGCTGTTTGAAATATACAGTGTAACATCATTATCTGTAATCACTGTACAGTACAATAGCACAACATAAGTCCTTGCTTGCATCTAACTTTAACATAATACCCACTGATCAAAATGATGGGGCAACATCATTTTCTCTTCCCTACTTTCCTTAGCCTTTGGTAGCCGACATTCTACTTTCAATTTCTATGTTCACATTTATGAACAGCTTTGTTTTTAAGATAAAATGGATCAATAAAACCCTTATTATCATGAAAAAAACCCAAAAAGTATTCTGTTTTGCTTGTGTGATACTTAAATTGATATCAAGTCAGGGAGTGTTTAATTTTTCCCTGTTTAGAAAAGAATGCTGTATTTTGGTGAAGAGTTGTTCACCTTTACTCTATGAAGAAGAAAATTTGGAATTAGTTTTATTAATGCCTCTATCTGTTCCAGGCTTGGACTCTACTAAGGCAGACAATTGTAGTAACTGGTTATTATAGCAAATGGATACACTGATTAGTCTCATTTGGTATTTTAATAAAAGATAGTTTAGTATTGGAAGGGAGTAACAGACTAAACATTAAAAGTGAAGATGTTTTACTCATATGTCCTGGGGTTAAAAAACAGCAACACTGTATGGCCTTGAGCAAATCACTGAACCACATCAAACTATTGTGAAAATTAAATTAATTTATAGTACAGTTGTACCTACATCTAGGGAACATACACGAATGTAAAGCAATTAGAAAAATATATTGATAATAAGCTTTACTGGCTAGTATTTTTGTTTTAAGATGTATTTTATAAAAAGGTAGATATAACAATCAATTTCATTAAAGTTTTAACATACAGACTGCAGTCATTAGATTTTTGGAAATGGTATTTGTTTCTAATTCTTGCTCTTCCCCTTCTTTCATCTTGCAAAATGTAGAACTCCTGTACCCTATGTGGTAAGTTCGTAGGTAAATTTTCTATAATGTGGTCATACTGTTGGAAAATATAAGGCATACTATTGTTTTTTCAGCTAGGAGTAAATCAGTGAATAGTGAAACAATTTGCCTCTATGTGTACTTATTTTCAAAAACATCTAAAGATAATATTATTAGAGAAAAATAACATTTAAAATATCTCACTGAACTTTTTTATAACCTACATAGCCTATACCCGTACAGCTATAATTTCTTTTGCAAACACTTTTTTATTTGTGCTTTTAAACAAAAGTGCAATATTTTCACCAAATTTTATAGACTAAAATCATACCAAATGACTCAAAGACTCTAAATCTTTTGTGCGACACACCTTTAAGAATCTGATAAAATGTATAGAGACTCCCTCAGAAAGGAATATGTACATACAAGGAATGATTTCCATACAATGCTAGTGTCTTTAATATTTCCTTTGATGGCCACCTGTGAATGTGTGATCTGTACAGATGAAACAAAATGAGATATTCCAGTAACAGTAATGTTTATAAAGTAAAATAATTTACAATACATTTTGTGAGATTTATACTATGTAAGATATACAAGTATATTGTATATTTGATAGCTGTATTATAATATTTATAAATGTAGACATGCACACAAATATTTGTTATGCCCATATTTAGCCTGATGAGTAATGGTTACAAGCATTTTTCAAATATTTTTGTTTCTTATCACTGCATAATCTCATTACAGTTTTGGGGTCAGCACTATCAGTAAAGTCATAAATAAAAGAATTCACTATTGTCCCTTAAGCAAAATAAGTCTCAGTAGTAATATGCTACTAATTTAAATGCATTCAGCTCATTACAGAAGCAGAGCGATATTTTAATGTCTGTATTCTTTTCCTCTCCTGACCTTTGCGACTTGTCAAGTGTGTATGCACGTGTACTTACTGAAGAGCTTCACTTGTCTGATGAGATCGTTCTGTTATAAGATGTTGATTATTAAGTATGCATAGGAAACAATTCATGGAAAATGCGGTGATACTTAAAAATGAAAAGAATCCGCTCTGATTTCTGAAATTCTCAAAGTAATGAGGTGAGGAAACAAGATGTTTATATTAATACCTTAGTTCCACTTGCTGTTGGGATGTGTGTAATTACCTCTTTATTATGGTCTATACTGATTTAGAAGATGGCCTTTGTTTATAAACATAATCCCATTTGTATCCACATTTTCCAGCAGCTTATCAGTTCTCCGTCGTTGGAGTGGTTTAAGGATTCTGCATAAAAGATCAAAATGTGACCCTGTAGGAATCAAGAACGGCAGCTATCCCTGGCAATGTGGGAAAGGTTGTGGCAGGTCCTCTGTTTTGAAAAACTTATCCCTTCACTGCAAAAAGCCATAAGGATGCGTACAAAAGCCAAGGAAGCCTGTATAAAAGAATCGCAATGCTAGATCTGGCACAATCCTCCCTATGTCTACTCATGTGGGAAGAGCATATGCGACCCAAATGATAACAGTGAGAAGTGTGACAATGACTGCTTTCTGAAAGCCAAATAGGAGAGTAACTGCATTTACGTCAGTGTTTTTCCCCCGGCAAAACATCTTACATTTTGTTATTCATGCATTTTGGGATGTTTAACTACGCATTTACTAATCAGTAGGAAACATTTGCTCTTCAAGGAAATCAAGAGGGAAACCTATATTCATTCTTTCCTGTGTGAATATTTTACTGCTATTTCATACAAATCTAGAGATGAAGGTTAAAATATGGCCTAGCTATTCATGTGGTACCTAGCAGAACACCTCCTATGAACCTCTCTTCTGAGTCTAAACTTGTTGGAATGTTCATTTTACCATAAGAAAGATTTACCTCTTCAATACACAGTCAAAACTCAATGAGTGGATACATCACGTAAAGGTACAAGGTCTCAATGATGAATGAAACTGCATTATATACCTAAAATGTGCCAGTAAGGAAAAAGGGCAAAAAAGTCAATGAGTGAAGAACAATTTTACCTTTAGGCTCTCTTGTTTTTCTGAGTATACTGATGGAATTTTAATATTTTATTTCTCTAAACTTTCTAAGTATAAACAAAAATTACAGCTTTAACAACAATCATAGATTTTTGGTACATCTTGCTAAACTTCTGAAGATTTCTAAAAGATTATTAGTTACATATAAGGAAGCAATCTGTTATCCTAGCTATATAAGTATATTATACAGAAATATTGCATACAAAGCCGTGATCTGCAGCAGTAGGAGACATGATGAAAAATACTACGATGCTATTTTAAATTTATTTCTTTAATAATTAGGAATGTGCATTTCTGATGTTTCTCTTCAATGAAGATTTATCTGATATTTTCTTAAATTTGGTTTCCTAAAGATCGCAAAAGCTTTACTATATTTGTATATATAAATCAGCTAGTTACTTATAGGTAGGCAGCTTGTCAGGGACAAGGCTTAAAACAGAGTCAGCTGGTTACAAAAACAATAGAACATACATTGAGTTAAGAGCTAATTCAAACTATATAGCCAGTTAACCTTAAAAATACGAGAGTAAACACAGGAAAATGGATAAAAACTTAAGATAAAATTCTGGCACTTAGGAAAAAAAATCTTTTTAAGTAGAATCCACTAAGTTAGTTAGAAATTCCTCCTACCTCTGGGGTGAACTTTGAAAAATTTAGAAATAAAGAGTAGCAAGTTTCCTATGAGCTCAGTTTTCTCTGACTTTGGCCAGCTGAGTGACTGATTTTATTTAAACTCTACATTACAAAGCCTAAGCCCCAATTGATTATTCTAAACTCACAGAGCCACCTGATATAGATAGATAATCACTGGATATCTCTGCACTCTTTTTATCCATATAAGACCATGGCAAAGAAAGCACTCTGGAACCCTGATTTTGGGGACTCTTCCTGGATTTCCACCAGGATCTGTATTTCTCTTATTGTTTTTCTGCTTTAACATTCTTTCTGTCCACAATTTCATTCTTTGACTTCGTGAAACACTGGACTCAGTTTGTAAGATGATAGCCGTTTCAACACTCTCTATAAAAAATATGACAGCATATATATATATATATATATTTATATACATACATATATATATACACATATACACACACATATATATACATATACACACACACACATATATATTATGCACAAAACAATTGAAGTGTGCAAGATGATAGTTTGTAGCACATCAAAGAGTTGTATAACCATTATCACAAAAGAGGGATTCTACTCAATACTTTCCCTATTCCTCCTCAGCCTTTCAGTCCCCAAATTTAGGCATCTATTATTTTGTAGATTTTCCTGTTCTACTTTTTCATTATAAATATAATAGTATAAAAAACATTTCCATGTTGTTAGTGAGAATGTAAAGTAGCAAAACTAATATGAATATCAGTTTGCAGGCTCCTCAAACATATCCATATAAAAATTCAGTTTGACCCAAATATACCTGTCCTTGATAGCTTCCTCCAAGAGTTAAAGTCACCATATTACAAAGACTCACACATACCCGTGTTTATAGGAATGCAATTCAAAATAGCTAAATTATAAATGCAGCCAATATGCCTACAAACAGATGAGTGGGTAAAGAAAATGTCACATGCAACTAGTACTCAACCATAAAGAAGGATACATCTGAGTCATTCATAGGAAAACAGATAGATTTTGAGACGATAATGCTACGTGAAATAAATCAGACTCAGGACATTCAATATTTCATATTAGAAACCCCAAATATAAATAATTTAAAAAGTAAAATAAAGGAAAGATGATAGGAATCAGGGAAATAGACTTTTGGAAATGAGGAATAGGATCTGGGGGTGGGGTACAGGAGATATAAGGAGAAGAAATGGGATTAAAAATGTTCAAGATGCGATATCATACAATATGTATACAAATGTATATATTATATACATCATTATATATATATTATATATATATTCTCCAAACAAATATTGTTGTTATACACTGAAAATATATATTAATAAAAATACATATAATGCTTCAACATGTGATATTTTTCCACTTAGCATAATATTTCCAAGGTTCTTTTAGGTCTTAGTTCTTCCTTCATCATTACTTTTACTGAAAAATATTACATTATGATGCTTTATTCATCAGTTATATTTCATTGTTTATAAATTTGGGCTATTATGAAAACAGTTGCTGTGAATATCTGTGTAGAAGTTTTTGATATATTTTGATTTCTGTTTACCTTGTATGCTTTCATCTCTGTTATGTATATATTTAGGAAGGAGATGCTGGATTATTTGAGAATTGTATGTTGGCCTGAGGAACTGCTCAACGATTTTCCAAAGAGGCTGTACTCTTACATTTCCACCAGCAATCTGGGAGGGTTTAAATTTCCCAACACTCTCATGTGCTTGTCATTTTCTTTTTCATTCTGGTTATGCTTAGTGGGGTGGAGCAGTTTTCACTGTGGTTTTAATGTACGTTCTAGAGATGAATTTTATCATCAAGAATATTTTCATGTACTCATTGGCAAACTGTGTATCTTCTTTTCAGTAATGTGTATTCAGACATTTTGCCCATTTAAAATTGGGTTATATTTTCTGTTGAATTTGAAAAGCTATTTTCTTATCATTTCTCTTGCCAGATATATAAATTTTAAGAATATTTTTCTTTTATGGGTTATCACCTTTGCACTTTATTTGATATACCCTTTAAAGTTTAGAAGTTTCTATATTTGATGAAATACAATGTGTCTATATTTCTTTTATTGATTGAACTTTGGTGTTTTATCTAAAAAACCTTTTCCTAAATCCATGTCACAAAATTTAATCTTATGATTTCTTCCAAGAACTCAGAATCTTGGCTTTTACATTTAGGTCTGATTTCTTCTGAATTAATCTTTGTTTATGGTACAAAGAAGGGATCCCATCTTTAATCCTATGGCTGTTGATATCCAATTGTTTTAGTACCAGTTGTTGAAAAGATGGTTCTTTACTCATTGAATTATCTTAGTTCCCCTGCCAAAAATCAATGGACCATAAATATAGAAGTTTATTTGTAGTCTCTTAATTTTACCCCATTGATTTATTTTTCTTTTCTTTCAGAAACATCACACTGTATTGATTGCTATTATAGGACATTTTCACATTGAGCAGGGTGAATATTCTGCCCTTGTTCTTTTTCAAAATTGTTCCAACTTCTGAGTCTCTTTTTCATTTTCATATGAATTTTAGATTATTTCATCAATTTCCAAAAGTAAGCACTTGGGCTTTAATGCATGCTACACTGAATCCATCAATAAATTTTGGCTACAGTAACATATATTTCTGGAAATATCCTAGCCTCTACCAATCCTTTTGTTGTTGTTGTTGTTGTTGTTGTTGTTGTTTTGAGAGAGGGTCTCACTATGTAGTTGAGACTGACCTGGAACTCACTATGTAGCCCAGGCTGCTCTCCAACTCACAGCAATCCTCCTGCCTCAGCCTCCCAAGTGCTGGGATTACAGGTGTGTGCAACCATGCCTGGCCTCAATCCTATTCTTAAAAGCAATTCAAAATACCTGTTTAGCCCAAGTTCCAGCTATCTATTAATTTTCTTTATACCCCAAACAGAGCTCTTTATCATATCTGATATTAAATTATAATTGTAAATGAGAAAAATGGACACACTGGGATGACACAACATAATTATTTTGCCTTGTTTGTTATTATTAATCACTTAGTGTGTTAATTCCTCTATAACTAACATCTATTTTTGTCATAAAGAGATCAATTTTCATAGATGGAATAATTGTTTAACTCCTGGGAAAATATATACTGATGACATTAAAATCTTCTCTCTTAATTATTAACATATTAATTACTAAATTCCAGGTTTAATAATTTATATTTAAAATTGTGTTTTAAATGAAACTTTTCAAAATAATGATTGTACAAATTTAGTATAAACTTACTAAATTAAAAATTTGGTTTAATTCCTTCCAGCAGCAGTAGCTTTGAAACATAAATATTTCAGTGATGTGATCTACTACTATTTGTAAAATATATTTCATGTGGGAAGGGTAGGGGAAAGGAAATGAGGGAGAAGAAAAAATATGAAAAAATGGAAACAAAGTTTTTGTAAATAGGGAAGGGTGAAGGGGGTGAAGGGAGGGCAGGGATAAGGGGGAAAAAATGAGAACCAAGACCTGTCATGTAGAGGTACAAGATCCCAATGATGAAGACAACTGTACTGTATACTTTAAAAGTACCAATAAAATCAATGAGAAAAAGAAAAGAGAAAGAAATATGGTATTTCGGGCCAGGGATTTAGCTCAGTGGTCCTGCCCCCTGCCTCGCAAGCTCAAATACCCAAGATCAGTCTCGGATACCAGGAAGAAAAAAAAAAAAAAAAAAAAAAAAAAAAAAAAAAAAAAAAAAGAAAAAAAAAAAAAAAAAAAGAATAAGAAAAAGAAAAAGAAACAAAGAAATATGCTATGGGGAAGTGGGATACAACCATAAAAATATCTTAAAATGTGGAATGGGTTTTATAATTATAGGCATAAGATGGAAGCATTCGTAGACACACAATGTAAAAAAATAGTAGTATACATGGGGGGATGATTTTGGCGAGAGTTCTAAAGGAATTGGGAACCACAGAGGAAGGAATTGTGACCCTGAAAGTGTGCATAGAAAAGATGTGACCACAGGACAAGAAATGGCTGAAAACCACAAGACCTGGAAGAGAAAAGAAATAGTATTCTTCTTGAGCCCCGGGAAACTGTGGCACATTTCTGGATTTCACAACTGAAAGATAAAAATCTTTCTCATGTTTTAAGTCACCAACTCTGTTCTAATTTGTGATCACAGCTACAGGAAACACTCAGATTGAACTCTGGGTTTTAGTGTACTTATCTGTGAAATGGGAATCCTGGATGAGATCTCTTATTCTCTGATGACAAGTGTAACTAATCCAATCAATAATGGGCAGATTGTGCCACTGAGAGTCCATTTGTTCAATTATTTCTTTACTCATTTGAAACATTAAGAAGATAAATGAGTGAATTCAATAATGTTACTTCAATATCTTGTATTTGTCAAATGTCTACCACAACCAAGGTAGTGGGTAAAATATCAATGAAAATTGTCTCATTATAAAACTAACTTTCATTTGCCCATCCGTTGGAAACTGGATAAAGAAGATGTGGTTTTTCTATAAAATGGAATATTACTCAGCCATAAAGAACGGGAAAATAGATTCATTCATAGGAAAATGGATACATATTGAAGATATACTCCTAAGTGAAATAAATAAGTCACACATGTGTAAATACCGAATAGTTTCCCTGGTGTGAATAATCTGCAACAATGCATAAGATTTTAATAATATTACTGACATTTAGAAATGGGAAGAAAGGAGCTAAAGATGTATGGAAGGTGGGATGGGTAGGGGAAGAGTAAAAAGGGAAAAGAAAAAAATGTGAGAGAATGAAAAGATGAAAATAAAGTGTTTGTAGATGGGGAGGGGAGGAGGGGGTGAAGGGAGGGCAGGGGTAAGGGGAAAAAATGAGAATCAAGACTTGTCATGTAGAGGTACATGATCCCAACAATGAATGCAACTGTACGGTATCCCTAAAATGTACCAATAAACTCAATTAAAGCTGAAAAAAAAAAACTAACTTTCAGTTGAGGAGACTAACATGTAAAGAAGACAATTACACTTCTGATGAGCGTGCCGTGTGAACGTCAGTCTACAGATCTGACGCGTATTCTCTGGACATGTGGCCCATTTCCTGCTCCTATAAAATACCAAAATGGGCCGGCAGAGGTTTGTAGAAGGATATTTAATTCTTTAGGACTCCTGGGCCATAAATATTACAGTCAGTCACACACAAAAATGAAAGCAATCAAGCATGGTTTAATCAAGGAAGAAATAAAAGATAGGAAGGCTGGAAGGTAGGAAGGCAGGAAGGCAGAGGGGGAGAGAAAAGGAGAAACAGGAGAAGGCAGGAAGGCAGAGAGAGGGAGAAAAGAAAGAACGAAGGAAGGAAGGAAGAAAATGGTAATTCTATGATTACAGAAAAATCTCTGAGTTGAGGACTCAGACCACTGTTCTTTCGGGTGGGTATAGGAGATTGTAATTAAATAGGATATTTTTCCTTTGATATTTTGCCCCACTGTATTTTCAAAGCATATTACTCATTTTGAATCAGCGAGAAACTAAAAACTTTAAAACATAAAAAGATACCATATCCCCTTTACATTTTGAATAATTCATCTTTAGCACATCAAAATATACATGATTGAACTGTATCACAACTATGCGATCTGGAAGAAACAGAAAAATATGTGTTACACAGTATATTGTGAGTGTTTCTATTACTAATTCAGCAAATGTCATTTCTAATAATGGAAAAGTGGCTGAAAATTAAGCATTCATCAGGTTTGTGGCTTTAAAACTGGGGAATATTAAGAATACTGGGGTTTTAAAGAGAAAAAGAATTAAGCTTGAAATCTGAATGTCATTTTATGGCATTCCCACTATTTCTGCTACAAGGAAATCAATATTGGATACACTTTCTGCCCTTTTAATAACTTGGAGGGGCAAGTTACTAGCAGATCAAAGCAAAATTGTCTTCCTCCACCAATATTAAAATAAAACTATTAAGACTGTCTTTAAAGTTCAATTCATTCACTTTAATATTTAGATCACTCTTAAAACCATGACTGAATTTGGAAATTTAACTTGTCCCGTATGCCTAGAGGTGACAATGGATGCAGTCATTTACCTAATTAATTAGGTGCCTAAAAAAAGCATGTTTTCATTCTAATAAAGAATTTCCAAAAGAATTAAAAGAATCATATCACAGTGATATATGCACACCTGTGTTTATAGCGGCACAGTTTGTAATAGCTAAAACTTGGAAAGAGCCCATTTGCCCAAGAGTTGGAAACTGGATAAAGAAAATGTGGTTTTTCTATGAAATGGATTACTACTCAGCCATGAAGAATGAGAAATTAAAGTCATTCATAGGAAAAAGGATTCATATTGAGGATATAATCCTAAGTGAAATAAATAAGTCCCACACGTGTAAATACCAAATAGTTTCTCTGGTGTGAATAAACTATAATGGTACATAAGATTCTAATGATATAATAGACAATGTGAAATAGGAAGACAGGGGCTAAAGGTGTAGGGAAGTTGGGAAGGGTAGGGGAAAGGTAATAAGGGAAAAGAAAAAATATGAGAAAATGAAAAAATGGAAATGAAGTGTTTGTAAAGGGGGAGGGGAGGAGGGGTGAAGGGAGGGCAGGGACAAGGGGAAAAAAAGCGAACCAAGACCTGTCATGTAAAGGCACAGTATCCCAATGATGAATGTAACTGTACTGTGTACCTAAAATGTACCAATAAACTCAATAAGGATAAAAAAAGAATTTCCAATAACACCGAGACTTCTGTTTCTTATAAGACATTAAAGAAAAAACACACTTATTTTATGATAGTATCAGGCTTTTGTTTGTGGTTTGTACCGTCAGTTTCACAGACAGTGTTAATGAGGACACACCCCTGACTTTACCTTCCGTCCCTGGTAAGCAGGCATCTCTCTGTGGCTCACAGATTGCAAGATAACCTGGCTAGCAATGCTGCAAACTGATTCAGTTGGTCCCGCCACTCTCAGAGCTCAGAGAGTTGTGCTCTGAGCACCGTGTCCTTGTCTCTCGCTCAGGCACTTAAAGTGAGCTGCTGTTCACTGATAATTCATGAATATAGCACGCAGGAATATTGCTCCATGCTAGTAATTTTCTTCTCCTTATTGCCTGAGTTACAGAAAAAACAGTTTTCGTTTTGTTATGCCAGGTTCTATTTTTGTTGCTACTGTATCACTTCACTCGTGCTGTTGGAAGTAAATGTTTTATCTATGCCTCCTCAGCAGCCTGCAGAAATCAGTATATTTTGCTAGATTGGATTTTTTTATATACCTCTCACTTTCCTATCATCCTCTCCAGTACCAGCAGTGTTCTTGCTTCGGGTTGGCTCATTCTCCTAATATTTTATAAGAGACAATATGGCCTAATGGTTAAAGTGACTTCCCTGTCTAACTTCACTCATTATCTCTGTGACTAAGGACGCAGACATTAACTGAGCTGTACTTGTTTTTCTCTCTGAAATTTGATGTCATGTATTTCATAGTTATCAGTAGATACAAGTACGTTATATATGGAATATGTGTAAAGCATTTAGAACATTGGTACTGTGGATATAGTAAACACTAAGTCGTATTCATGGTATGAGTATTATATTATACTCATTCCATTTTCTTTTTTCTTTAAAGACTTTAAAAAAGTATCATCTTTATTGGCATATATGTATAGTACAAAATGATTATATTTCCCTTCCATTTCGCAAGCTGGTATTCCACTGTGTATAAGTGGAAATTGATGATCATTTTGGGTAAGAATTACATAATGTATTTTAAAAATTAAAAGGAGCCATTCCATGTCTATTTCTATATGTAAATAGGTATATCAAGCACTCATTAACATGACTGTTATTCTGATATATTGTATTCTTGCTTGTTCTGCTTAATCTGTTAATTTCTAAAAGAATTACATGCTTGTCTCTCCTTATGTTGATTTATACCTATGTCCATTAAAATTCATTACTTTAACTGTTGTCCTATAGCTTTTTCTTATTATATTTTTCAATATATAATTCATTTTACTTTCTTTTTTGATTCCTTCTGTCCTTAATTGTATAAAAGCTATACATTTTATCTTGTCCAATTTATTTTATCTTTTTAAACTTACTAAGATATAGTTTAAGATTCTTGAGGTTGGCATAATGCTCAGATCAATTCCATCTGATTTTAATATTTCTAATTTTATTAATGTTTAATTTTTCTAAGTTTATTAATATTATTAATTCATATTTATTTTATTTCTCAGTGATTTTGACATGTGAGTGATATTTTAATATTTTTCTTTGTAATACTTTACTTTCCCTTTCCTACCTTTGGTGATATTGATTATGTTTTCTTTGTCCTAATTTTCTTCCAATATTTTAGAAGATACATATTTTAATTCTATCAGTTTTATAATCACCCTAAAATTTTAAGTTTCCTAAAAGTGATCATATGTGTATACTTGTACCAACAAAACTTCGAATTTCTTTGATAGAATACCTGACACCTGCAATTTAAAGGAGGGGGAATTTATTTTGATTCACAGTGTCAGAGGATTCATTCTATGGTCAGCTGCTTCCAAGGCAAAAACATCATGGCAGAAGAGGTGGAAAAGGTATGACAGAGGAAAGCGGCTCAATTCATAACATTTGGGGAGCAGACAGTCGAGGAAGAGCCTAAGAGGAAGGTGCTGGGGGCAGATGTAGTTCCCAAGGTCATGCACTGTGGGGAAACTGAAATTCTCACCTAACAATAGTATGCAGAAAACTAGAAGTGGTTAACAAGGAGCTAATCTATCAATTTAATGAAGCCACTGTGATCAGATAAAGAGAACATTCCAGCCCAAAGTGCATGTGAATACCTTTTGACCTTAGGAATCGTAAAACATTATGGTGTCTAAACATTCTCTTGTGGTGTCTTTCTGCAGATGTTTCTTGTGTATCTACACAAGATAATGTGCTGATAATGTGTGTATAAATAACCAGGTTTGCCTCAATTAAAGCAGACAGTCTTTTGCCTCCTCTCTGCCTAGAGTGTCTTTCCTTTTCGATCCTCACTCTCTCCTTCAGGTACTGTTCGACCAGTGGGGGCTGGACCCCCACAGTGCACTAGTCACTCGCTTCCTCCAGGTTAATCCCACCTTCTACTTGCCTACTCATCGATGGAAATTAACACGGTGTGGTCATTTTACCTAACATGATATATCTACATTTATGTATCCCGTGTAAAAACCACACTCATACTACTCCAAAAAATTTCAAGTTTCAGCACCGCTCAAAGTCCCAATTGCAAAGTTTCCTCTGAGACTCAAAGCAATCTTTTAGCTGTGAACTACTTTAAAACTCACAAGCAATGTACATGAAACCAAAATGCAACTGCACAGGATAAAGGTTCCCATTCCAAAAGGGAGGAATTAGAAGAAACATAGGAATTGGACAAAGTAATAGTGAAACCCAACAGGGTTAATTGTGTAGTTCCGTGGTGAGCATTTTGGAAACTTGGTTTTGGGCTGTGAGCTACGAAGGGTGTGGTCAGCCCACTCCTCTCACATTGCTATTTGCAATTCACGTGGCTCTCTTTTGGGCTGGCTCAACTTGCTCTCTGTGGCTTTCCTTACCAACTGTTTCATATTCCTGACATTTTCAACTTCCTGCGTTTTTAATGCACCTCCTTTTTTCACTCTCAGAACTTCACCCATTGACTTCTTGGAGGCTTCCTACGGGGACTCTGACTCTGTAGTAAAATTCCTGGTTTCCCAGGCCTTCCTTTGAAACCTGGGTGGAAGCTACCAAGTCAGAAATGTTTCTCATTGCCTGTCTGTGTGGACAATGCCAAGGCGTGCTTACCAGCTCAGGGAGAGTGGTCCCTGAGCATCTGGAAGGCTGAGCACTGGGAAATAAATGCTGGGGAATCATTTCCCTAAGGAACTCTTTTTGTGGAAGGGCTCCTGGAGGTTAATTTCTCAAATAAAAGGTGTACACTTGTGGGCTCTTCAGCAGTACCCTTGAAGTTCATTTCTTCAACCATGTTTTCATTATTATCAATTTTTCACATGCTTCCTTATTAGCCAAACTTTAGGTTTTTCAAAACTTTCTGCTTTTTTTTTTTTGCTCCTCATTCTTACCACAGAGATGGCAATAAGCAGCCAGCTGTTCCTATGCCACAGCATGAACATTTTATTTTCACTATCCCACCTAGATCAAGTCTTTAAAAGAATTATAAATTAGAGTTAGTGTTTTGTTTATATTTAAACAGTAGTTTAATGTAATGACTATGGTGATCTGTATTACATTCTCCATCAGATGTGGCAAGGGAGATGACATGATCTGATCTCTCTTCTTATTTATGTATTACATATTTTTACCTGTTTGGAGTGTGATCTTTTTTACCCAAGTGATAGCATTTTAAAATTTAAAATTGAAGCGAGGCGTGGTGGCGCACGCCTGTAATCCCAGCACTTGGGAGGCTGAGGCAGGAGGATCACTGAGATCGAGACCAGCCTGGGCTACATAGTGAGTTTCAGGTCAGTCTCAACTACATAGTGAGACCCTGTCTCAAAAAAAACCAAAAAAACAAAAACAATTAAAAATTGAACTCTCACGCAGTTTTGATATACTTTTTTCAACAAATTGGTGATATATTAAAAGAAAAAAGGAAGAATGAAAAAAGAAATTGTGGGAGGACAACAGCTGGTACAACAAGGGCTATTTGATGCTTATAATTTTAATTTTCAGGCTTTATAAATCTTCCTTATAAGCTTCTCATTCCCTGTAGGATAATGTTTTTTTTTTAAAAAAAAGCCAGCCCAACTATGAGACTTTTCACAATTTGATATTCTTCGGTCATCTCACAAAGCCACTGACATCAATAAGCAGGAAAACATGATAAAACTCTTTTGGATTTAGGAGATTATCATAAATCTCAGAGAAAAAGTGAAAGTTCTACATTTTTAGTGTGAAAAAGAAGGCTAGAGTGGAGGAAAGAGAAAAATGCTAATTTAAACTGATTTTGGTATAAATGCACAACATTTAACTTCTCCAAAATTAATCTTCATGAACTGTGCTTCTGAGCTGTAACATTCTGATACTTCTCTAGCACCTGCCCACAATGAAAGGATTGGAGAAGGGCATCTAGCAAATATTCAAAACATTAAATCAGCCAATTGTGATATTTATATCATGAATTGAAACACAATGAACAATCCAAAATTAATAAATAACAAAGTCAATAATAACCACTTCATTTTGTGAAACTGTAAATATACAAACATTTCCTAATTAATATAATTTAGATGAACCTGGATTTTTCCCCATCACATGCTTTAATTGCCTTGCATTAGGCAGTATACTGATTCATCTTTCAATACTAAGTGTTTTGTTTGGTTACTCATATTCACTATCAAAGTAAAGCATTTTGATTTTAATCTGTAGTTTTTGGAATCATACACATAGATCACAGTTGTGGCCTCAAATACATTAGAAGCTAAAAGAAGCATATTAAATTGAAAGTGATTAGTGAAAAATATTCAATGTTTAAAAAAGTCTACAAAATTATCTTTCTAATTCTCCAAATGTATTGCTCTAGTATTATATAGATTTTTAAAAGTGAAATATTTGCTTTTATTTTTATTTTTGTCTTGTCCTACTTCCATGACTGATTCTGTTTTAAATAGTCCTTTAATTATCATGACTTAAACGTAGTAGCTTTCCAAAAATAATCTCTCTAGAGGCCTAAATTAACCACTCTTGAAATTAGCTTGCATATCATAGGGGTGTCTTTATACAAAGATGCACCACATCTAAAATGATTCCCTTAACTTAAATGTATCATACTGGAAGCTTTTATTTTATTATTTTACCTTACAAAAGCTATTACATTTGATGTTAACTGTGTTCTTATAAATTTTCATCCAAAATAGACCTGATAGGTTATCCATTTAATTTATAAGGGAATGCACCCTCAACACATTCAGTGACACAGAAGACTGGGAAACAATCAGGGAAAGAGAAATACGAAGCATCTTTTCTGAGAGATGGAAAAGTACTCCTGCCTTGTGAAACCTGACCTCTTCTGGATTGCAAGATTTTCTTGCAAATTTCTCCATCCCATTACTATATACTCATTTATCCGGCAAATCAGCTGCAACTGATTAAAAACTAAGTTCATGAGAAACATAGAATTAAGAAGATGGAGTTTTTAAATGACATTTGTGGAATGAAGTTTAAGACTACAGTGTTGTTTTTCTTTGAGCAGTTTCAGGGACACATGAGACTCCCGGAATCAAAAGACAGTAATATTAAGAAATAAAATGAAAACAAATCATTCTACATTTTAATAGCAATGATTATGATGAAGAACCTATTAGATACTGTTTTTACTAACAACTGATAATATTAAAGTTATCACAACAATGATGATGTAATGACTTAGACACATTTATTTCCTCAAAGTACTGTTATAATCTTTTCCATATGCATTTGTAAATAAGTAATATAAATGTTTAAAATATCCATATTCTTTGACTTTAGCTTGATGAATATTTACTATAATGCTTCACAATGAAAGACTGAAAATACAACTATAACTTTTATAGAATATTTGTTTCTTTAAGTATACATTTGTAGAATATACTTTCCTTAATAAATAGTAATCTGTGATAAACTGCTTATCTGAAAATATTTGTAGTCATTGAATAATACTAATATAAACAGGGAGGCTTCTGTGAAAGAAAATAAGATATATAAGATAATATTATAAGAATATAAGATAATATTAGGTGAAGGGGAATTATATAAAAATTGAATATATATACATATACACACCTATGTCATAAATATATCCATCATATATTGAGAGAAAGTGTATCGCAATATAAAATTAATACAGAAAATACCAGAGCAAAAATAAAACATAAACAATGATACTATCTTGGAAGTTGAGATGAAGAACTTTTGATTTTTTTTTCCTCATTGAATTTATTGGTACATTTTAGGTATACAGTACAGTGATATTCATCATTGGGATCTTGTACCTTCACATGACTTATCTTGGGTCTTATTTTTTTCCCATTCCCCAGCCCTCCCTTCAGCCCCTCCACCCTTCCCTGTTTACAAAGACATTGTTTCCATGTTTTCATTTTTGCAAATTTTTTATTTTCCCTTTTTAGCTTTCCCCAATCTCTCTCACTTCTTCTACTCTTTTAGACTTTTTATTCCTATTTCACAATATCAATTATATATTTTGATCCTTATTTACACTTTTAGTTTTTCACACCAGCGAAACTATTTGGTATTTACACATGTGTACTTACTAATTTCACTTAAGAGTATGGCTTCAGTGTGCATCCACTTAGCTATAACTATCTCTAGTTTTTTATTCTTTATGGCTGAGTAGTACTCCATTTTAAAACATTCATCTTCTTTATCCAGTCTCCAGTGGTCAATTAGTCTGTTTCCAAATTTTAGCTATTACAAACTATGTTGCTATAAACATGGGTAAGCATATATCACTGTGGTATGACTCTTTTATTTCTTTTGGGGAGATACCCAGCAGAGGAATAGCTTGGTCAAATGGAACCTCTAATCCTAGTTCTTTGAGGTTTCTCCATATTGATTTCCACAGTGGTTGCACCAGTCTGCACTCCCACCAACAAAGAAGAAAGATTCCTATCTCCTCACATCCCTGCCAGCCTTTGCTATTGGTTGACGTCTTGATAGCAGCCATTTTTACTGGAGTGAGATGGAATCTTGGCTTTGTTTTCATCTGCATCTCTTGAATGACCAGTGATGTTGAACATGTTTTCAAATGTTTATTTGCTCCTTTTACTCCTTTGTCTGAGAAATGTCTGTTCATGTCAGATTCCCATTTTTGAATTAGGTCTTTATGTTTGGGGGATCTAATTTTTATACATTCTAGGTAGTAGACCTTTGTCTGAGGAACATCTGCTAAAATTTATTTCCCACATTATGGGCTGTCTTTTACCTCTGCTTGTAATTTTCTCTGGCAGTGCAGAAACCTTTTAAAAAGATGAGATCCCAATTGTTGATTCTCTGTGCTGGTTCCTGTGCTACTGAGAATTTCTTTATAAAGTTTTTTTTACCTATGCCAATATTGTCAAGAGTTCTACCTAATTTATCTTCCAGCAAGTTTAGTGTTTCTGTTTTAATATTTATAGCTTTAATCCACTTGGATTTTAGTTTAGTGCATGGTGAAAGATATGGGTCTAGTTTTAATGTTTGGCAAGTTGAAATCCAGGTTTTTCCAACATCATTTATTAAAGAGGCTATCTTTCCTCCAGAGTGGGTGTTTGGCTCCTTTGTCGAAGAAGACTTGGCTGAGTATGTAAGGAATTCTTTCTGCATCTTCTAATCTGTTCCACTGATCCTCAGGTCTGTTTCTTTGCCAAAACCATGCTGTTTTTAATCACAGTAGCTTTGTGGTATAGTTTCAAGTTGGGGATTGTGATACCCCCTGCCATGTCTCTGTTGCCTAGAATTGCTTTTGCTATTCTATTTCCCTTCCAATTCCCAATGAAATTTTGGATTGTTTTCTCTAGTTCCCTAGTTCTAGTTTCTCTAGAAACATACTGGTAGGCTTTCAATAGGGATTGCAGTGAATCTGTATAGCAGTTTTTATGAACATTTTCACTATATTAATTCTTCCTACCCAAAAATAAGGGATGTTTTTCCATTTTCTTATATCCTCTTCAATCTCTTTTTCCAGAATGTTGTAGTTCTCAAAGTAGGATACTTTTGTTTCTTTTGTTAGATTGATTCCTAGATATTTCATTTTTTTGGATGCTATTGTGGAAGGGATTGTTTTCCTAATTCCACTCTCAGTGAGCCTGTTATTCGTGTACAAGAAGGCTATTGACTTTTGAGTATTTATCTTGTATCCAGCTACTTTACTGAATCTGTCCATAAAGTCTAGAAATCTTTTGGCAAAGTTTTTTTGGGTCTTTTATGCACAGTATCACATCACCAGCAAATAATGACAGTTTCACTTCTTTCCTATATTTATTCCTTTTATTTCTTTCTCTCGTCTAATTGCTGTGTCTAACATTTCCAAAATTATATTGAAAAGGGGTGGTGATAGTGGACACCCTTTTCTTGTTCCTGATTTTAGAGTGAAGGTTTTCTGCTTTTGACCATTTAGTATGATTTTGGCTGTTGTCTTTTCATAGATAGCTTTTATCAAGTTGAGATAAAGACCATATATTCCAATTTTCTGCAGGGTTTTTATCATTCATGGGTCTTGAATTTTTCAAATGCTTTTCAGTATATATTGAGATGATAATATGGTTTTTGTCCTTGGTTCTGTTAATATAGTGTATTACCTTTATTGATGTATGTATGTTGAACCATAGTTTCATCTCTGGGATAAATCTGACTTGAAATCCCTTCATCTCTTGTAAAACCATGGCAGATATTTCCATGAAAAGTTTTAAAGGAAGCTATGAAATGCTGTTGGACCCAGTACTTAAGATAATTATCATCATTTTCCTCAAATTATAGTGTATGATTCATTCATACAATGAAGTTGGGGGAATGAAAGAGTCTATGTGATTCTTCAAAGCAAATTTGAATAAAATATATTTTGATGTTAATTTTAGAAAGTTACACACATCCTAAAATAGAAAATTTGTACTTAGATCTACAAAATTTAGTAGCCTGAACTTTAAATATTCAATTTATAATGCAATTGTAAATGACATGGGGATGTAAAATGAAATCATCGAGTGTAATTAACATGTTCTCTACGAATGAATATTTTCAGATATTTTTTAAAATAAGGTAATATATTAGTCATTTTAATAAGAGCATTTAAGCATAGATGACCGTCTAGTGCTGTAGCTGATAAGCATATGAGAAAATTGTCAAAAAGCTATAAATTTATGTGGTTTTATCAATGCTTACAAAATTAAAATTAAAATTAATAATTTTTCATACAGCCCAGTTAGGTAACTTCACACTTTGAGTTCACTTAATTATGCAAAATTTCTATTGGGATTTTTTTTTTGTATGACTATAGATAATGTCTAATTTTTTAAAAATAGAAATAAACGCTAAATAAATTTTAAATATAATATGGATTACCTCTTATACTTAGGATATGAAACAAGCAAGATAAGCTATAAAATCGTAGTATTTGAAAACTATCAACTGCTCAGAATCCAAAGAGCTCATATAATAAAATCAAGATAGTCATACTCCCTTTGTAAGAAAGAGAATATTGCTACTTTCAACCGTGATAAAAATATCTGGAGAAGAAAAAAACACAAGAAAAATAAGTGCATTTTAATTGAATCTTAAAGGTAGTATTATAGACAGTATGTTAGATAGAAATTAATAGGCACTCAGACAGGACGAGGCCCTTGTGGGAATCAGTGCAGAAGATGAGAACACATTTCAACTATGGCTAGAAGCACATCTGAAGAAGATAAGGCCTCACGGTGAAGTCACAATCCTTTTTCTTCATTATAAAAAGTTTATCTTGTTTTTTCTAAGATATTAGATGCGCATAGTGAGGTAAACAACTTTATTTTTTCATAGAATTCTTTTATCACTAGAATCTGTGCAAGGTCCTTTTCTTTCTCTCTCTTTCTCTCTGTCTTTTTTCAGTCCTTTAGTAACAATTATTCATTATCCTCACACTAAGTAGAAATAACCACTTATATTCAATATGCATTTATGTTAGATTACACATTTGCAAACAGAGAGAGGTGATCTTGGGCACATATTTTTCTTCCTGCTCCTGTAAATTTAATTTTCTTATACATCTTATACTTCTTGAAGAAAGATGCTTTAATAATTCATTCATATTGCTACTTGTATATCTCAGGTATTGCTTTGAGAAAATTAATCAATTTTTCTTTCATTAAACAAGGTAGATACCTTCTTTAGTTACTGGTTTATGAAGTGTAATAATTAGTGTTGCTTTTTAATACTCCCTTTTCCTTCCAGAGTTACCATAACCCCAAATAGAATATATAACCTTCTACAGAGACTTTGAAGGCCATTGGATATGCAGGATAATGAGAGAGAGCGAGAGAGAGAGAGAGAGAGAGAGAGAGAGAGAGAGAGAGAGACTCACATTGTATATTAAGCCATTGTAGCATATGTAATCTTTAAGATACCATAGCTGTGGTTTGTGGAAAGGATTACAATGCAGCACATAGACTCACTGTGGAAATACGGATAAACTACTCATGTAACTGTTTGATTGAGGCACGTTGTTACACTAAATCTATTTCAGACCAAACCTACTTAATGAGGAAATAAGAATAGAAATGGCTTATGGCCTCTTGATCCGATTGTGGCTAATCCAGAATGAGAAGCTTTGTGGCATCTCATCTGATCAGGCACATAGTTTGCACCCGCAGCCAGCCAAGAAATGTTTTCCACCGCCAGCACAGGCGTTCTGTCAAGTGTGAGTCATTCCTTTTTCTGTGGATCCTTTCAGGATGATTCCATTAAGGTAGTGGGTCAATCTGATATCCTGTTTGACGATGAGAGAGTCATTGATCATATAGACTACATTGTACCTGGTGTTGCAGAACTGGTATAAACTGAAGCAAACAGTTACACCCTGAATCTGTGCCCACCGTCTTCCCTGCTCATTTTCTAATCAAGTGTACATATCTGATGTGCAGGGGCTGTCAGGGGCCTTAAAATATATTCAAATCCAGTCACTTCACCTGGAAAAATGGTTCTTACAAAGGTTAACTTCTGCTTATATGTATATGCTATTAAGACCCAATCCCTTTCCAAGTACCCTAAAATGGAGGATATTATTCATGCAGTTAAAACATATTTACAGAGATTCTAGTGAGTGCTAAGGAGTAGGAGTTTAAGTATAATCCCACAAAATTGACAAAAATATTTAGAAACAAAAGATATAATTAAATTTCACTTTCAAGCTTGAATTTCCTCTGGCCCCAACTTGCTCTGAGAATCTCTCCAGCACATCATCCTTTTCTGACATTGATCAGAATGGGCTGGATCTGCCTACTGAAATCTACCTTTGAGGTGTGCAGTGCCAGGTTGTTTCTCCTTGATCCTTTAGCTTGTCAACTATGCTTGTGTGCTCTGTCCCTCCTAATACACCTGTACCCATTCCAACTGAAAACAAATGAAAGAAAAAGTTATTATTATTATTACAAGACATCATATGTCATTACAAAAACTAGGTAGAGCACAGAAGACAGTAAGAAAATAACTTTTTTAAGTCCGTATGTTCATTTTAGAGTTATTTGGTGTCTGATTTACTTTGGAGATGTTTTCATGTTAAGCTATGTGACTGAAATCTGTATCCTGATCCTGCATTCAAACTTTCATTTTTTTCCCTGAAATTCAAAGGACTAAAGATGAAAATTTGATCATGATAGTGACAGAAATATTAAAATTCGTCAAACCTAACATAGATAAATTTTTTGAATGCTGACATAGCACCAGATCTAAAGAAACAGGATGTGGCTGCAGTTTTAAGAAATCAATTCCTAAATAGTAATACTTTTAAAAGAAATAAAATAATTTGCTGCATAGCTGTGAAAAAAAATAACAGTTCATAGATTATCATTTGCTAACAGAAATGTACTAAAATAGCTCAGTATAGTTTGAAATGGAAAATAATTGAGAGCAAAAGGAAGTAAACTATAAAATGAAGTTGGATAAATGTTTCATAACATTTTGAGTGGCACAAACGATATTTTTAGGATGCCCTTTAGAAACAAAAGGGATAAAACAGCAATTTCTATTGGAAGGAAAATCAAATTCTCTCACTCTAAATGAGCAGAGGATTTCTCTGAAAGCTTTTAATCCACTCCAGCAGTCAATCTTCTTACACAGAGAGCTGTCCTATTATTAGGACATTCTAAGTAAAATTCTACCTGAATTAATAATGATTGCATTGTAATAAGAAAATAAGTACCGGTATAATATATATATTCAACTTCAGTTATGGGAGGTGTGTATGCTAGTCTATTACAACATTTTACCAAGCTCATAGTGCCAACGAGTCCCTTCTAATCAGAATACAGAAATAATTCTTGTTTAAGTTTTGTTGTTTAACATGAGTGAAAATTGGAGATCGTCTCCTTCTTTTCTTCAAATCATGGTTAAAAATTCAGTGGTAAATGAACTTTAATCTGGACCATGAGTCCGCATTTCACAGCCTCACCGAACTATTTCTAGTGTCCAACAGCTTCTGCTCTTTTGAACATGTTTCTCCCTTCAATGTCTTACTATTCTGTGGTTATAATCACTTCCTTACATCACCCCCCTCCACTCCTTGATGATGACAAAAGGGTTGGTTTTTTTCACATTTCGTTATGCTGCTTAATATATTGGCAGGTGTGTTCATATACCATGGGGTGGTAAAGGGGAAGAAATTGGTTCCTACTTTGGTAGATGATTTATTGACACAACAAAGAGATAAATTATGTGACTAAATTTAATTTCCTGATGTACATTTCACTCGATATCCTCATTCTAAACTTGTCATTGCTGGGTCTTCCTTTTCCACAAAATATATTACCTAATTTTTGTCTTTTAAATTCTTCTCAAAAGAAAGAGTTTGAAAAAAAAATCCTATGTGCATGATTTAAAATAAAATTGTCTCTGAAATGAACTAAATTCTTTGTTCCAGAAAATATACTTTCAAAAAGCATGGTCATCGCTCTTTAGTTTTTCCTAAAAATTTATTAGCTAGAAATGGAAAACTAATGCTAGTAAATAAATTCTAACTTTTAAGAAGTTAAATGATCAGTTTAAGTCAGAATCTTTTCTTGTAAATGTTTTACATCCAACTGAAAGTTGAAAAATAATGAAGAATTGTAATTAATAATTCGATACATTTATTAACCCTGATTATTATTTAGGTTTAATCTCAAGTTGTATGTAAAACCTCCTTTAAATGTCTAATGCGTTAAAGTATCAAACTGAAATTCAAGAATATTAATCAGTAACATAAGAACATCTCCTAATCATTCATAGAGTAATTTATATTTGCAAATATGAATATGTACAAGGAACTGACTGAGGAGGAGAAAGAGGAGGAGAAAGAACAGCAGAGAGAAATAACAGTCATATTGATTTCCGAAAAATCATTGCCATGGAGAAGATAAAAATGGCTAATATTTTCAGTGAATTAAAATACAACTTCAGAAATTCTTTTCACTGAAGATAATGTAAGAGAGAAATGGAGGAAAACATCCTGAAGCCTCCAGAGTAAAATTAGAAGAATCACAAGGAGAATAGACAATGTGATAACAATTAACTGTAGAGGGAGAGAGAAAGCATGTGACGTCAGAGCACTGGGGCTCTCCCTGCAGGTGAACTTGCCAAAGGCTCCTCCCCTTTCTTCCCAGTTATTTAATGAGTATCATATTTGTGGTGATACAGTGTCCTCTTCTCACTTAGAGCAGAAACGCATCTAACAGCCACTCAGGCGAGGCAATGAGTGGATGACCCCTCAGCTTTCATCCACAGCCACAGGAAAGAGTAAGGAGATGAAAGAGAAGAAAACTGATTTTCTTTTCCTATCTGCATTAATTTCATCTTTTCTTCATTTGGGTTTTGGGGGACTTGAGGTTTTTCACTCATCTTTTAATTTCTTTTATCTCATTTTTTCTACTTCTGGTTCAACTTCCTCTCTTCCTTTCTTTTATTTCCTTACTCTTTCCTGTGATTTCTCTCTATCACTATTCATTTTCTTTTACTCCTCCATGGGATCTCCAATCTCACTTTTTTTGCTTCTAATATCCCATTGATTAATTTTCAAATTTTACTTTTTTCATTTACCCTTTGCCCCCCTCCTCCACATTTACTGTATAACTAGTCTGCTTTAGGACTTTCTCGATAGTTATTGCTGTTGAATATGATTCTCTTGTTAGTAGAGGTCAAGTTGATTTGTTTAGTAGTGATACACTGTAGGTCAATAATTGGTCAATATTTTATTTGTCATAGTGTTCATACTATAATCGTAGACCTCTTTTCGAGTTTAGCAGTGGCACTTTATGGTTCCTTAGTCTGTTCATATTCACTGTGTATGTGACACTGTAATTGAAGCTGATTTTTTAAACTATAGCCAGAGTAACATCTGTGTTGCTATTAATTGGTTTTCTTGGGATGCCAACGTTGGGTTGTCTTAGAGTTATTGATAATGTTATGGCTCAAACCTGGAAAATTTGGTGCTGGGCCAAATATACTGCAACTTCCCACCTCAAGTAAACAGAACCTTTCGGGTCTTGGAATAGGCAAAAGCAAATAGTCACACAGATGACATCACTGAAAAGTCAAATACAATAAATACCTCTTCATAAAAGAAACAAAGCTTCCCACTAAAAATCCATAGGCCTCAACACAATGAACAAAATTTAAATATGATAGCACAACCCAAAGAAATGCCTGATAAGTGTTCCAACTCCCCTAAATGTGATCCATGTGATATTGAAAGGAAGGCAATTAAGAGCCACACACACAAATTATTTGAAATGATATTAGGGATGATAACAAAATAGATGAATAAGGTATTTGGGAAGGTCACAGAAAACCTAAGAAGTAAGATATTGGACCAAACAAACAAGATAATTAATAGGTCAAGAGAAGACACTAATAAAAACTAGAAGAGCCAAAGAAACAATGAAAATCATGTATGACTAAGAGAGAACAGAATGATAGTCTAATGCTAAAAAGGCTCCAAACAGATATTCATATTAAAAATTCTATTAAAAGAAGAGATCATAATTTAAATTAAAATAAACCAGACACAAGCTTAAATATTGGATAGTTTCTATTATGTGAGAAAAACATGAATTACAAATAAAGAGCAAAATACAAGAGAGATAATAGGAAATAGGTAGATCTACCTTTCTTGAAAGGCAAGGGCTCAGGAGTTGGAGGGAGGAGGATAGAGGGCAGGGAAAAGCAATGAAATAAGGAATAAAGATCCGTTATATACAGGTAACTCCACATAGGAAATATAGGCAGTATGTATTTCAAATATTAAAAATAAAATAAAAGGAAACAAGAAATGGATGGAGACAGGAAGGAGTTAAGGGAGAGGGATGAAAAAAAAGAAATTAAAACCTATTTTGTACATGTGCCAATTCCTTACCAAAAAATTTAAACATAATGTACTACAAAAATGTACTCATAAAAGGATAGGTTTATTTTATATTAGGAAATAATATTCACAACACTTAAATCATAAAACTTGGAAGTACCTAGTTAGCAAGATTTTAGAATACTCTGGAGTTCATCAAAGAGTACGTATTTTAGTTTTCAAATTCTTTACACAAGTAGTATTGAGAGCTCTTTGTATGACAATAAAAACTTGACACTTCTTTGATTATTTGGCCAAAGAAGATTTTGAATGCATGGAAAGAAATTTATAATAGTAAAGTTGGTTAAAAAAACAGTTACCTTTTTCCCTTAAGCGTGCTTCAATTTCACAGTGCCATTGTTCAAACTGTTTTACAAAGGAAGAATCTGATCGTAGTGGTACATGAGAAGAAAAACCAAAAAAACCCCCCCAAAAAAACATGTTTTCACAGTACAAGCAAGGGAATGTGACCAATAAAGTATGTTTCATTGTATAATGATAATTTCACTGTTACTTGGGAAAAATTGTCAGCACTATTCTCTACAAGACTTAACAGTCTGGTCTCCTGACTTTTTTTAGCTTATTATTTAAAAGCATATTTAATATATAGGAGACAGAGAGACAGAGAAGGGAGCCATGCCTAGTGTGTTTATTCTAGGGAAAGTAGACATAATTCTGAATTGATTAAGTTTAGGTGGTCACTGAGAACTTGTACACTAGGATTATTAGGTTCTATGTTTGATATTGAAACAACAATGTCAACCTCTGTGTCAGATTGAATTTTCTGGAAAAGTTCGATGGAATTTCCAATGAAGGCCTTATTGGGTCTTACAAAGGACTCAAGCAGAGACGAGCAGACAAAGACATCCCCGGTTGGAGAAAAGAGATAAGAAAATTTCCCCTTATAAAGGTCAGTCACTGGACGCTGAGAAACAGGCATTCCTCAGATGAGGGTACGCTTTCTATCAGAGGCGTTTCCCAAAGATGGCAGGAACTAAGAGCTTCCTCCCAGCAGTTTTCTCACAAACAGGAATGCAAAAATAAACACTGAGTACAAAGACGACAGTTGAATGAGTCAATGTATCAGTGCTAAGGTAGTAACTATTACATATAGCCCTCTGCCCATTTTAATCATTAAAATATACATTACAAAAAATTATTTTCTTGATAAAACAGAAAGGATTAGATGTTTCCTTACTGGATTACTTAGTTCACTCAAATTCTGAAGGCATAGCTAACACTATCCTTGGCAGTATTTTATGTGAGTTGCTCTGAGTTGGCCAAGTTAACAGGTTTGACCATTCTTACTAAAGGTAATGGACCGATATCAGAGTCTAAGTAGAAATAAAAATGTGAATTTGTATGTGAGGTAAAAACTTGAATATCCAGCAGGTGATAATGCCACTCTAAGTTAAATTAGTTTTAGTTCCTTAAAATGTATGATTTTGACCTTCTTCAGAGTTCCCTTATTCAATTTATTTTATCTTTAAAGGAAGAAGAATATTAGACAATTTTTTAACACTCAAGAAACATAGATTTTTGCCTTCTACATATTTTATTTTGCGGGCCAGCCCAAATGGACAGAATGAATTATTTCTATAGGGATACACTATTTTTTACCCATGATTTTAATCAAATGTTTTGTGACAATTTTGTTGAATAAATTTTATCAGTAGCCTTTTGAATTTCCTGAATTATTTTTCAGAATCAGTAGGACACATTGCAAGTAATAAACCAGTGTTATTAAAATTAAAATAGTATGTATTTTAATAATTAGTATATAGTTCACTAGTAATTTCAGCTGGAGAGTTGCTTTGTAAACCACTACTCACCTATTCTACTTTTGAAAAGTGCAGTGTTTAAACAGGGAATATATTAAGGATCTTATTGGAAAGTCATTTGGTTTGTGTATGATTTGATCCAACTAAAAGTCCAATTGAGGCTTAATTCCTCAATGAGATGGGGCCAAGAGATCATGAGACTTTTAAGACATGATTGGATCTTTAAGAAATATTAATGCTTTTCTCCCTTGAGTAAGTTCCGGATTAGTAACTGAATAAGTTACTGAGAATAAAGTTACTGGATATATTGTTATGCAATGGAGGTCACTTTTCGTGCTTTCTCTCTAGTACTTCTGCCCTTTCTCTACGTACTTTTCCCCTTTCTTTTTCTCTGCTATGACATAATGCAGCATGAGAGCCTTAGCAGAAGCAGAGAAAGTGTCAATGCTGTTTTCTTTTACATTCAAACTGTGAGCAACATAAATCATTTTTTTCTTCTATTACTCAACCTCTGATATTTTGTTATAGCAGGACATAATGGACAAAGACGAAAGACAAGATAATATTAATAAGCAAGAATAACTTCCAAATGTCTTAGGATGATTTAGAAGATTATATTGAAATTTGAATAATATAAGAGTTTAGTTACTTTCATCAAAGGCTAAATTTTTCTTCAATGTTGCTGTAACTAAAATTTGAAATGTATAGCTGTTGGTCAAATTGTATTTTTAAATACTTTTTGCTGCCCATGCCAAAAATGTTTCCTAACATTCTTTTTCTTTAGGTGTTTAGAATTATCTTTGCAGTCAAAATTTAAACATTTTAAGAGTATGCAAGATGTTTATTGATTTTTTAAATTAAAAAAACAAAACAGATTTTCATGATCAAATAATAGTAGAATAACCATAGTTTTACACTGTGTATTGTAATCTTGATTTATGAAATATATATTCACATCTCAGTAACTAAAATAATATTAACAGTTGATTAAACAATATTACCTAAACCATTAACATTACCTAAAATGGTGATAAGATAACCTAAGAAATATTCAGAATAACTAAGATGTAGTATTTTTTAGTCTTACTATGACATTTAAAAAGAAAATAAAGTTCTAAGAGACCGTTTTCAGTGTTAGATAATATTACCTAGGCCGGGGATTTATCTCAGTGGTTCCGCCGCCTACCTTGAAAGTTCAAGGACCCAAATTCAATCCCCGGTACCAAAAAAAGAAAAAAGTCTTAGAAAATATATTAGACTTTTTTTTTCTCATTGAGTTTATTGGTACATTTTAGGTATACAGCAGAGTTACATTCATTATTGGGATCTTGTACCTTTACATGACAGGTCTTGGTTCTCATATTTTTCCCCTTGTCTCTGCCCTCCCTTTAATCCCTCCTCAACTCCCCATTTACAAACACTTTATTTCCATTTTTTCATATTTTTTCTTTTACCTTATTACCTTTCTCCTACCCTTCCCACTTTCCCTACACCTTTAGACCTATTCTTCCTATTTCACATTGTCAATTATCTCTTTAGGATCTTAGGTACTATTATAGTTTTTCACACCAGAGAAACTACTCGGTATTTATACATGTGTGACTTATTTATTGCACTTAGGAGTATACCCTCAATATGTATCCATTTTCCTATGAATGAATCTAATTTCTCATTCTTTATGGCTGAGTAATATTCCATTTTATAGAAAAAACACATCTTTATCCAGTTTCCATCCAATGAGCAAATGGGCTGTTTCCAAGTTTTAACTATTGCAAACTGTGCTGCTACAAACACAGGTGCACATATATCACTGTAATATGATTCTTTTAATTCTTTTGGAAAGATAACCAGCAGAGCTAAGGTTGGGTCAAGTGGAACCTCTAGTCCCAGCTCTTTGAGGTATCTCCATATTGATTTCCACAGTGGTTGCCCCAGTCTGCACTCCCACCAGCAATGGAGAAGGGTTCCTTTCTCCCCACAATCCTGACAGCATTTGTTATTGGTTGATTTCTTGACAGCAGCCATTCTTTGAGGGGTGAGGTGGAATCTCAGTATTGTTTTCATCTGCATCTCTTGAATGACCAGTGATGTGGAACATTTTTTCATATGTTTATTTGCTGCTTTTACTTCTTTGTCTGAGAAATGTCTGTTCATTTCAGATGCCCTTTTTGGAATCAGGTCTTTATATTTGGGGGCTGATTGTTTTGAGTTCTTTATATATTCTAGATAATAGTCCTTTGTCTGAGGAGCAGCTGTTTTAAATATTCACATTTATATTACATGCATTCTTAAGAATTAAAAAATCTATCTGCATGCAAACATTCCTTGAGAATATTCATTTAATTGACAGATTATTTCTCTTTTTTTCTGTAATCAATTAATAGTTATCCCACACCAGGAATAAAAATATTCATCACAAACATTTATTTTTTGCCATTTGCAGTTAATTTTCAAGGAATGTCAAGCAAATTAAATTTCTGCCACTTAACGTCAAGTGGTAACGTAAATGGTAATCTGGATACACCTATGTACTACATAAAAATATTGTAGTCCATGACAGATCACATATTGGACAGTGATTTCTTAAAATTATAATTGAGATGAAAACTTCCTCTTCCCCTTTGATGTTATGAGTCTTATAGCATACTGCTTTACTCATCTGTTTATGGTGATACTAGTGTAAACAAATCTTTAGGATGCCAGACATACAAAAGAGTCAAACATAAATAATTATGTACAATGAATATATAAATATGTGTATGTCATTGCCAATGACAATGAATAGCTACATGACTTGCATTGTGTATTTACAAAGTGTGACCTTTGCCTTAGGAAACCATGTCCGGTGATTGGTCCATGTCATCTAGGATTGTGTAAGTACACCCTGATGTTCACAGGAGATGCAATCGATTAGAGAGACCTTCCTCAGTGTGTATCCTTCTTGTTAAGCAAATTGTATGGCTATATTTGAGATACAGATCAAAATATATGTAAGACTGTAAAAATTAAAACACACTCAAAGAATAAACATTCATAGAAACATATACTCTTAGCCACCAAAATAAATTCTGAAAGAGTGATTAGTATTTTGATTCTAAATGACCTTTTGAATAATTATTACTATAATGTTTGTTCAATTATACTGTATAGAGTAGTAGTCTATGTATTTCCACAATATTTTTAAAATATTCCTATTTTTTAAATAGTCCTGTGCTAAAAGAGAATTGGAAGATCCTGGTCTCTTTCTCTATTCACTTCCTAGGTATGAGACTAGTGGATTAACTTTGTATTTTATACACCCACCAGAGCCTTAAAAGCAAAGGGTCCAACTGGTCATCGACTATACCTTCAAGATAAAGCTTGTTTCTGAATTTGATTATCTCAGGCACTGGTTATAGTAACAGTAAGCTGAATAATGCAAGCATAGAGAAGGTAAATGTTTTCCCTCAGTGTCCTACTGCTAGTTATTTGGTTGGCTTTGTCCCTTGAGTTCACACTCATAACTGCTATTGCTTAACAACATGATTATTAATATTTCTGGAGTAACAGTTAAACAACTACAGAATTTCATCTTAAAGCTTCATGATAGCTATTATTAGTTTTTTTAGATACCTAATATCCTTATTTAATTAAAAACAATAGATCAAGTGTGAAAAGCTGTTTTCATGCCCATAGTTTTAAATCAAATTAGGGAAAAATATATTTGCTTTTCATAGCCCATTTGATAGTTACCCCCTCAGCTTTATATTTAAATTTTTGTTCTTTGCACACAGTTGTCCGTACTGATACTACATATCCCAGATCTGTTCCATTTCACTGTGGCACTGTGACAATGTTTTTACACGGTGGAAAGGAGCAGAAGGGAATTCAGCCACATATATACTCTTTTAAAGTATTTGCATTGGGTTATACTTTCCTTTTCTTCTCCTGGGTGCTTCTGTGTATACTTGAAGCAATCAACTTTTTGCATGTGTGATGTAGAGCTGAGCTGGTAGCTCAGATCTCCATGTTTTCTTTTTTTAACAAAGACTGTTCATCCTTATTGATAGGTTACCTGAAGAGCAATACGATTAATCCTACTTGAAGCACTCTGTTTAGGTGATTTGTGAGTATGACAAAGAAGAAAATTTAATAATACTCTTAACATGTACCAGAAACCACTAATCCCCTCAGAGATTTTATACACTTGAATACTGTTGCTCGTCCTTGAGATCAAAGACAAGTGACAGCGCTAGATGAGAGGTATATCACAGCTGCTCAGGAAATAGAATCATGTAAATTCTCAAGAGAGCTTCTAATGGAAGTTCATTTGTTATTTCATTATTGTGAAGTTGGGTTTTAGATATGCAACATTTTGTCAGCAGTATTCTCTTTTGTCAGTGATATTCTTAATTGATTTTGATGTTGTACAAAGATTTAAGACAGGTTTTAATGTCCTTTTTGTGAGGATGGTGGCATTCATAAGTTTTTTAAACACAGATTAATGGGAGTTTTTGGCAGATTGGTACCTGCTCACACAGTTTGATAATTTTCACAAATTCCCCACTTCATGTTTGAGGAGCACAATGAATATATTTTGCTTGTATCTATCCCTCTTATTACACTTTTACACCCCTGTCCTATCTCTTCTCTGATAATAGTCTCTTTTTTGGTTTCTTGTCTTCATTTTTAGATTCCACATATTAAGGAGAACATATAATATTTCTCCTTCTGAGTCTAGCTTATTATTACATGATGGTCTCTAAATCCATTCATTTTCCTTCAGATGACATAATTTTGTTATTTATGGCTGAATAATATGATATATACATATTACATATACATTGTATATATAATTTCTTTCTTCATCTTATCCATTTTAAATTAATTATGTTTATTGGTGCATTTAAATATGAATAATGATCACATTCATTACAGTAAATATTTACCTGTACATGATATATCTTAATTCTTTTTCTTTTCCCATTCCCCTACCCTCTCTTCTACCTTTCTTCTCCTCTTTATTTACAAAAACCTTTGTTCTCACTTTTCCTTCTTATTTCATTTTTTTCTCATTTTTTTCTTTTCCCTCCTTCCTTTCCCCCTTCCCCTCCTTAATTATCCTTTCCTTTCAACATTTCTACATATAACCCAATATCTAGTATACATTTTCATCTTCATTTACATTTTTAGTTTCTCACACATAGAAACTATGCAATATTTGAAAATGTATGCTGATTTATTTCAGTTAAGAGTCTGGTCTCAAGGTGCATCTATTTACCTAGAAATGTCTCAAGTTCATCCTTCTTTATGGCTGAGTAGTACTCCATTGTATAAAGAAAAATCTCATCTTCATACCACCCAAATTTAAAGAATCAATCCAAAAATGGAATCAGAACTGAATAGACACTTCTCAGATGAAGAACTATAAATGGAAAACAAATATAAGAAAAAGTGTTCCACATCACTGTTCATTTGAAAGATGCAAATTAAAACAATACCGAGATTCCTCTCACTCCAGAAAGAATAACTATTATCAAGAAATGAACCAATAAAAAATACTGGCACGGCTGTGGGTAAATGGATTTCTCCAGTGTTGGTGGGAGTGTAGATTGGTGGAACCACTGGGGAAATCAGTGCAGAGATTCCTGAAAAAACTAGAACTAGAGATTCTATTTGATCCAGATATTTCCCTTTTTTAAATCTTCCCAAAAGAAGTAAAAGCATCATGCCATGGCATGACTGGATAAAGAAAATGTGTATGTGTGTTTTTTAATTAAATGGAGTATTACTCAGCCAATAAGAATGAGAAATTAGAGACATTTATATGTAAATGGATGCACATTGAGGACACACTCAAGAGAGACAAATAGAACACACATGTGTGAATACCAAATAGGTTTTCTGGTGTGAGAAACTTGAATAATTGATAATGTGAAATAGGAAGAAAAGGTCCAAAGAGGTAGGGGAAGTGTGATGGGTAGAGGAAAGGACAGAAGGGAAAGGAAAAAATATGAGAAAAGAAAAAAAAAAGGAAACAAAACCTTTGTAAATAAGGAATGGTGGAAAGGTTGAATGGAGGGCATGGGAATGGAGAAAAAATAAAACCAAAATACATCTTGTAAAGGTACTAGTTCCCAATGATTAATGTAAATGTATTTTATATGTGAAAGGTACCAATAAAATAATTAAAGAGAAAAAAATGAATGCATCTATCTTATTATAGGATCAAGAGAATGAAATTTGGAGGACTGAGTTTAGTAGTACTGATTACAGGGGCGCTATATATTCAAAGAGAGAAAGTATTTGGCATTACATATGACAATCAGGAGTTACTGAATAAATCAACTGATAAATACTTATTCCTAAGTCTGTATTGAGGTTTTTTTTCAACATTCAAAACAAGAAACAAGTTATAAATTGTTTTATTGTGGAAAATTTGAAACATATGCAAAAGTAAAGAGATTTATTAAATGAATTCTCCTGTGTACATTATCCTACTTCATCAGTTGTCAAAACAAACCCAGTTTATCATCCTTCCAGCTTCAGATTCTGGATTATTATGAAGCAATCATAGAGAGTCTATCATTTATTTGTAAATATTTCATGATTTACTCCAAAGCATCTTTTTGTTCAGCGTCACCATCTGGCCAGAAATAAGTATATTCCTAAAACTGCAAATATAAGAATGTGTGTTGTGGCTTTTATCTAGATGTCCCTCATAGCTTTAAGCACTTGGGGTGTTTGTTTGTTTTTTTTGTTTTTTAAAGGCTAGATCTAGGGTGTGTGATACCAGCATTAAGGATGTGTGGTACTGGATTAGTCCTCTAATTGGTTTATCATAGTTCTGTGTGCTGATAATGGGAAGGCCCACCCTGGGTGTGGATGATACCACCCTGCATATGAGTGATATCACCCTGAATGAGATAGAAAGGAAAGGGTGGTTTCCTTGTTGTTGCTGATTCCTGCCTTCCTTGTCCTGAGCTGTTTCTCCTCTTTCATGCTACTCTGCCTTGAAACCAACCAACTATAGACTAGAACTTCTACAAACTATAAGCCAAAATAAACCTTTCCTCTTTTGACTTGTGGTTTTTGTATATTTTGTTCCAGCAATGAGAAAGTAACTAAGACAATGTGTAAGGATTGTTTTAATCAACGCGAAATACCTTACCTAAGTGATTTTTTTCAAAGACTTCATGAATTCTTTCATCTGAAAGAAAACTCTACTCATAAAAGACCTTAAAAGCAAATACAAAAAGCTTTTAAAAACTCTAGGGGTAAACTCATCAAAGCAAATTTTGAATTCACGGTTGTAAATGAGAAAGGATGCAATCAAAATCAAAGTACAATTTAAACAGATTTTTCCATATATAATATAATAAGCACTGTTCCTTAGGTTATTCAGTTATTTCCAAAAAGGCTCTATTCAATAAAAATAAAAAAAATATTTCAGAAAGCAAGCATAATATTTATGTTTTAGAGATTCTGGAAGTTATCATGCAGCAAAAGCACATTTTTATGTGACATATTAAAATAACTGAGCCACAGAGCAGCAACACCTTTTCATGGACAGAGTTCAGCAACATCAGAAGTCAGCGGTTTTCTCAGTTATTTGGTAGAGGTTAATTAGTTTGATATCCACTAAAAAATATTTATTTTGGGTCTGTTTGGCTAGACTTTGGGGTTTATTCAATTTAAAAGAAGTAAAGAGGAAATCATCCATCTCACCACCAAAATGAAGGTTTGTGGAATAAGGAAAAAAATATTATGTAAAGAACTGTCACAGAACTGTTAGAACAAATTAAAAAAATAATTATATTAAACTATGGAATGCAAATTAAAAGACTGATAACCAGTACCGAAAACTGAGATAGAACCATATTTTAAAAGTAAAAAAAATCATGTTAATATTTTTCATTAATTTAAACATCTTTTTTTAATTCATTAAATTTGTTGGTACAATTTAGGTATACAGTACAGTGGCATTCATCATTTGGAATTTTTATCTTTACATGATATATCTTGGTACTTATTTTTTCTCCATCCCCAAGCCCTCCCTTCAACCTTTCTGCCCATCCCTACTTACAAAGGCTTTGTTTCCATTTTTCCATTTTCTCATATTTATCTTACAAATAAATCCACAAGAATGGTTCTTTAATTTTATTCATTGATATATAAATAAAACCTTTTTATAAAGGGTGTGTATATGTTTACTGAGCTACTGAAGATTTAAATGACAGGTAGTATGTAAGAGGATGCTTACAGCATCTGCTTCACCCCAAATCCCCAGATTCTCATTGCATTGCCAGTGCTTATCCCAAACTCATGAGCTCAAGAGATCCTCCTGTCTCAGCCTCCCCAATAGCTGGGATTACAAGCTTGCAACCACCACATGTGCCTGGTATTAGCATCCTGACAGGAAACAAAAAAGTTCTATGAAATCCAGGGTCCTATCTTTCAAATGAATAAACATATTCATAAGCTTGGACATAATTATTTTCACAAAGTAAATTCTGATTGTCTATTTTGATGAATGCTCTTTTAATTCAATGTGCCACACTAATCTTAAGAACATTGACAAAGTTCTTACTTTTTGTTCTTAGTACTGGAGGAAAACAGAGACACCATCATCAGAATAGATTTTGATTCAATTGTACTTATCTTTTTATCACCTGTTCCTCCTATTTGGATGTTTGTGGGACACTTTATAAGGTTAGGGTGTCCTCTTGACTTATAATATAGGATCAGGTATTTTGTTGCTGTATTTCCTGAAGGTCAAGGTGATGGGTTTATTTACCAGACTTATCCAGAAGACACCTCTGGGAACCTTAGGCTTTACAGGTAGAGAAATGGCTGGCTGGCTGGCAATCTGAGGAATGCTTGCAATTAAAGTTCTCCCTTACAATTTATGGGAATTTACTTCTGGCAAAGACAGTTTAGTCATCTGTATGTTGGTCACAGATGCAGCTGTTGTAGTTGGAGCAGGACTTTTAGTCCTGGGAGCTATGGAAACTGTTCAGTGGACTGATCTTCATAACACTGGTAGATGAAGGTACAATCATGCTCTTACCACTGTTCTGGACAAGTGAAGTTACTGTCATGCAGAGCCATTATTCTGATTCCTGCTGAGTGCTTTTTCTGAAGCACATATTAAGTAATAGTGTGTGGAGCTCTGTTTTCATATGCATTGTAGCAATTTTCATACCCATCTCAAATACTTTGCTGTTTATTGCTTGTGTATAAACTATATCTCTGAAAAAATGAATCTCATAGGTGAGATCAACCCTGAGAATTTTTGTTTTTCTGTTTTTTTAAATACTATAACATCACTCACAGTGGACAAAATTTTTCTTTTTAGGATTTTCTTTGGGTGCTGAAAATGATTGGGGATTCACATGAGTTAGTGTACTAAATTAATTCTTCTCCAAGCCTCAAACCAGGATTCAGATATTCTAGTCCCCCAAACCCACCATTCTAGATGATGGTTTTTCCATCATTGAACTTGCTAGATGTACAATGTACTATTTGAACCTCTGAAAGAAGTTTGGAACTTCAAAAACATTTGAACCACTCTACCTTATTCAGCAAACTTTCAACTGTGACAGCCAGATACTCCTTGCTGATACTTCTCAAACATGACCAGCCATGTTGAAATGGACAAACTGTGCATGGAGATTTGTTGTAACTATGCCAATGTAATTAATTTTTAGCATAAAATGTACCTGAGATTATTTTGGGTCCTAATCAGGCAAATTAAGATTACATTCTTAGGGTGTTTCAAGCACTGGACTATTTTCATTTGCAAAATACAAAAGAAATATTTACATAAAAAAGTTGATGCCCTTGCATTTGGCTAGAGCTGCCTAATTTCATACCCCAGGAAACACCACCAAAGAAACCTAATACACTGGGATAGATGTTGTTGCATTTGGACCACAGTTTGGTAGCTCTCAGAGTTAATATGAAGTTGTCAATGCATGTTACTGCATGTAGAATTTCATAAATTACTCAGGAGCTATTAAAACTTTATATATCTTAAATCTAAATTGTTATGCAGATGCCCTCTCCCGCCGGGAGCTGCCATCACTCCAGCGCCAGGACAGCTGCCTGGGCACTGATCCACTGCGGGAAGGATAGCCACGCCCTCTCCTCCTGGGAGCTTCCATTGCTCCTGCGCCAGGAAGGTAGTTGCGCGGGTGCCCCTGAAACCGCACCACTCCCCTAACTCCCCCCACAACCCTGCGCACACTCTCAGACCTCCTGACTGTATCAGTCTTTGGACCCACTCTGAAGAGGCAGAGGTGGTCATAAAGGGTATTGTTCTGAGTTCCCAGCATTGGACATCTTTAAAGAAAGGGTGTGGGAAACCTGTAGTAGAACGGTGTGGAGTTCAACTGTTCAGAAGGTTGGGGAACTCAATCTGTGCCTTGCAGCCTAAGGTCAGTCTGTGTCATGGGGTTCAGCCATCAGCTAACTGAGATCAGGGGTCTTGCATCCTAGCTCTGTGTGAGCACCCATCCTAAATGGTAAATATACTTTATTGAAAATTTTGTTCACTGCAGACATGTTTTGGACTGCTTCTTGATTTCAATTTAATTCAAATGGTTTAAGGGTGATAGACTAGTGACTACCACAGGTGGTCAGTTTCTAAGTTGTGCTTGATCATATTGTGTTGCTGATTGTATCAGTTGGGATAAAGGATTGTGGTTGATTTGATGAGCTGTTTTCTCTGATGTTATGAAGTTGAGAATGTCTGTAGGTAGTTAGAGACCCAGAAGCTAGGACACAACTATATCAGGAAGATTTGGGTGATAATCCAGAGATTAAACCAAGAACAGTCCGACAACAAAAATAAAAATGAGAAAACAGTTAAGCAAGATACAAAGACAGACTTCCAGTTCACCAATGGCAAACAGCAGGGTAAATGAGGATGAAAAGCCTGATAGTGAATCACCAGGGCACCCTGAACTCAAAGCACAAGAAGTAACAAAACAGATCAAACAGGATCTAGAAAAATTCAAAACAGAAATAATCTCCCAGATAACCATGGAGATGGTGAGCAAAATGAAAGTTGTGATTCGAGACTCTAGAATAGAAACTGATGAAAAAATAGATGAGCTAAGGACCACAATAGAAGCCATGAAGTCCCCAGCATAAGAAAGAAATGGAAGCAATAAATGTCCAACATAGGAGAGAAATGGAATCCATAAAACAGATTTAAACAGATATCCAGGAGATTAAACCCTCCATAGAAAGTATACACAACAGAATAAAAGAATGCAAAGATAGAGTCTCAGATATAGAGATTATGATTTCAGTCAGTGACAGTGAAAAGAAAGGTCTCTTAAAAATACTAGGGGATCATGAGAAATTGATCCAACTATTCCTAGATGATGCAAAGAAGAATAACATAAAACTGATAGGAATCCATGAAGTAGCAGGAGAAAATACAAATGACTTAAAGCTGTTCTCAGAATTAATGACAGAAAACTTCCCAAACAGAGGGAAAGAATTTGACATTCTGATAACTGAGGCATATAGGACCCCAACTAGCTACAATAAAAAAAAAAATCTACACCTAGACATATAATAATCAAAATCCCAGAAACCCAACAGAAGAACAAAATACTACAAGCAGTAAGAGAAAAGAAACAAATCACATGCAAAGGAAAGCCCATCAGAATCACAGCAGACTTTTCAACACAAACCCTTAGGGCAAGGAGAGCCTGGAGTGAGATATTTCACATACTAAAAGAGAACAACCTCCAACCTAGACTGATATATCCTGCAAAACTCTCTTTCAAAATGGATAGGGAGATAAGATACTTCCATGACAAAGAACACCTGAGAAACTACATGAACACCAAACCAGCACTACAAGCAATTCTAAACAATATCGTAGAAAAATACAATGAAGGTAACAACACCATGAGGCCCAAAAAAGCAAATCAAATAGGCAAGGCAAGAAATTAAAAGGAGAAGGTGAAAAAGTAAAAAGAGTCAACAAAAGGCCAATAACAGACCAATAATAAATCAGTACATATCAAATATAACCATCAATGTCAATGGCCTCAACTCACCAATCAAGAGAAATAGACTGGCAGAATGGAATAAGAAGCAAAATCCAACAATATGTTGTATACAAGAAACACACCTAATGCAAAAAGAAGCCCATAGACTGAAAGTGAAAAGATAGAAAACAATTCTCCATGTGACAGGAGCCCAGCAAAAAACAGGGGTAGCAATCTTATTTGCAGACAAAGTAAATTTCAAACCAAAACTGATTCTAGTATTATTGATGTAGGATGGTACTGTATCATACCTCCGTGAATGTAAAATATCCTGTACCTGCTTTATGATACGTAGTAGTGACCATGCTTTATCAGAGCTATTTTAATGATGCTACTCTAGAATGTTCTTTTTCAGATGATGATTAAGATGCTAATAAAAAAATGGTGCTGGGTACCACAACAGCAACAGAACTTTGCTATTTTCTGGGTATTATTCTTTTCTTTGCTTGTTTTTTTTTCTTTTTGTTTTTTAATGGAGAGTGCTGAATGTCTATAATTTTATTCAGATGACTGCAGAACCTGGAAAAGCTGTTGCTGCTCTTGATGCATAACATACTGCTATTATTGGTCTTTTTATATGAATATAAATATATAATTTGAATTTTTGGAAACTTTAACTGTTCTGTTGACTTTGGAAAACATTATCCCAATTTACTGTGTTGAGTTGGCATTGTACAAAAATTAAGAGCCATATTGGTCTAGAAATGTTAATTTTTTTCTACTTCTACAGGTGTAACACACTGTTTTAAATATGGAGGGTCATATCTACATGGGTTTGATTACAGAAACTAATAAAGTATCCTCTAAATAATGAAAAAAAGAGAATAAGATAAGACTACAAGAGCAAGAAGCAATTTAAATATGTTCAGGGACCATTTTCATCTCCAGAATTAAGGATTATTTTAATTTTACATCATTGCCTTTTCTCTTTTACTTTTCTTTCTAGTTTTATTTTAGGATTCCCTATTTTTAATGTTCATACAGAGATTTCTTTAACTGAAAGACCTAATAGTTTATCTGGTGTGAAAAACTATAATAGTACACAAGATTCTAACGAGATAATTAATAATGGGAAATAGGAAGTAAAGGGCTAAAGGTGTAGGGAAAGTGGGAAGGATGGGGGAAAGGTAATAAAGGAGAGGAAAAAATATGAGAAAATGGAAATAAAGTGTTTGTAAATGGGGAGGGGAGGAGTTGGTGAAAGGAGGACAGGGACAAGGGGAAAAAATGAGAATCAAGACCTGTCATGTAAAGGTACAGGATCCCAATAATGAATGTAACTCTATTGTATACCTAGATTGTACCAATAAACTCAATAAAAATAAAAAAAATGTTAAGCAGACTGCCATCCTACAGGTTTAAATCTTCTGGAATAGTCTTCAAGTATTTATCTTGTAACACAATACCAGCATCTGTCCAATGAAAACAGAGTATCATGACTGAAAAATAGGATTCTTCAGCAGCTCTTAAATCTTTTACTTCTTGCTGTAATTTCTATTTATTACAGAATGAGGTCACATTGATCAATGTGTCTTACCGCAACACACAATTCATCAATATTGACACCTTTTGTACATGTTCATAATCTATAATGTTTAACTGTAATTTTTTTCCTTCTAAAATATTCACTATGGATTGTGGAAGATTCTTGCTTTCTTTGTCTCTCATACTCCCTCTCTCATCAGTTGATTTAATTTTCCTCAAATTAAAATCTTGTCCCCCTTCTCCTCCTCCTCCTTCTCCTCCTTATTCTCCTCATAGTTGTCCTTTTCCTCCTTCTTTCTCTTCTTCTTATGCCTCTTCCTCCTCCTCAAAAAATGCCAAGAACTTCAGTCTTAATTAGTTTCTGTGTAATTATGCAGTCAGTCTCCTGGGGGTTGCTAAGCTAATAGCAATAATGCCCTTGCCCTTCACCCAGTAATCCCATCACTGCCACCACTTCTGCTGCTGCGTGGAACTGATCCACAGAGGTTTGTCCTGCCTCAGCCTTGGTACACCCTGACGTCCACACCTACTGCTCAGCTTTAAATGCCTCTCCTTCCTCTTCATTCTAACATAGCCTAAGCCTGTACTTTGTAAATCATTGAAGACACAAGTATAAAGTTTACAGTCAAGGGTTTCAGAGCTGGAAAATGGTGTCAACTAAAAGCAATGGGAGAAGATGTTAATTCAATATACTTTTATTACTGCATTGGTTAAACACCTTAGAAGTATTGAAAAGCTGGAGTTCAATGTCACGTTCATTGCAGTTTTTACACTGTTGTGCTAAAGAGTACTTGAATTATATGCAATTCCCTAGACAAAGAGTCTTATCTTCATTCTTTCATAGAAAATTCTTGTATTTGTGAGGATATCTCCAGTCCTTCTTAAATCTGAATCTAAAAATCCCTTTAAGAAAAGTTCAACATATGATGAGCTGAAGTGTATATTTTTCTTGATTTTAAAATCAACTTTCACTTTGAAGTAATAAAGTTTAAATAAATGTGATTTCTAGAATTTGAAAAACATTAATTTTAGTGCAATGCCTTTTACATAGGACTATAGAGATAGCTAAAGTGATAATTCTTATATTTAAAATGCTTACAATTTAATGAAGAACATGAAGTAAATATTTAGTATATAGCAGTGATGAATAAGAAGTCATCACTGAAATTTAGATAAAAATATGAAATTGGAAACATTCCATATGAGAAAAAAGATGATGGATTACATTTGATTAAAACATAAAAGGAAGTTTAAGAATTAAATGAATGACATATGAGGAGAAAAACTTGTTAGGTAATGACCTCTTTTTCACCTAACTTACTCCAAATTTTAGCTTTATTTAGATCAAAACTAACTGTTGTGTTAGTTACTTTTCTCTCATTGCGAGAAAAAATACCCAGCACCCAAAGTTAAAGGGGAAAGGGTTTACTTAGCTCAGAGTTCACAGAGATTTCAACCCATAACCAGCTGGCTCCAGGGTGAGGAGGCTCATGGGAGAAGGGGAGGCCCATGGAGGAGAAACAGTTTCTGGCAACCACAGGGTTACAGAAGCAACAAGGGAACTTAACAGTGTCTTTCTGCCCATGCTACTTAGGGCATGTAGTGCTCACACCCTTACTCTTTTTTTTGGGGGGGGGTACTGGGGATCAAACTTAGGTCCTTGTGCTTGCAAGGCAGGCAATGGAACCACTGAGCTAAATCCCCGGCCCTCAGACCCTTACTCTTAGTGCCCTTGAGCCTAGCATTGCATCATGAGTCAGTTCCAGCATCACACACTCTAGATCAAGCCAACTCTGAGAAAGCCTACAACAACTTGAGGCTTCGCGGGTGCATCTAGAAATATACATAACAGCTTTATTTTATTATCTCTTGAACCTAAATAATCTGATTAGTTAGTATCCATAAGGAAGGTCTAAAAATCATGTCATTCTCAAATATATAAAGAATGCGCACAAGCACCAATAAGTAATATTTAGCCAGAATGCTTTAACCTGAAATAGTTTATTCTTGTGAATATTTCAGGCAGTAGGAAGAAGAGATTGATCCTACCCTCTGAAAAGTCCATTCCTGACAGTCCCATGCAACCCTATCCAAATATATCGGCTAGGATTTGGCCTCATGCATATATATTGTTGTCACAAAAAGATTTGATTTTAGGCAGCAAGGAATAATTTCCTTTTACATAGTGTGTGTTCAGAACACTATCAGAATTTTATTTTTTAACAAATGAAGACAGAGTTAACACTGGGAAGCCTCTAACCACTCCTTTATTCAGTAAGACAATACTGAAGAAGGAGCTGTTTCCATTGCGATCTTCTTATCAAGAGTTCAGTGCATCAAAATTAGGTTGACGATTACCTTACAAGAATCAAGTCACAACACTGAGGCATGAATAGGCCTAAAAGAAAATCCTCCTCAATTAAGCTAAGAAACAACAGAAAATTAGAGAAGCTACATACAGAAGATGCAAAAGGAAGTGCAATTCTTTTGAAAGCTAGATTGGAGAATGCCTAAGATGCGAGATTATTTGTTTTTTGCTTCCTTTTTAGGGCTTGAGGTATTTGTACATTTTCCCATACAGAATGCTTTTTTCATAGGACAGATACCCTTTCCCTTGATTGTCACCTGTTACTGGAAAATGGGAATGGAAAAATACATTTTGCTATATTTTTACATATTTAGAAAAAATGAGATCCAACTAAACAAAGAACACAAATGTATCAATATACCGAATTTCCTGTGAAACTCTAGGTATAACATTCACACACAAAAATGCACAAAACGGAAATGCAAGACTGGGTATTATCTCCAAGTGGACACGATCAATCTGGCAATAGAAGACTTCAAATTCTCTATTTCATAACTCAGTTTCATAACTCCTGTTCTCCGTTGATTACCCTGCCCTTAATCATAACTTTTACTCCTATGAGTAATCTTTCTTGTGTTTGAATATAACAGAACATGATCCAGTTTGCATTTCATTTCTTCTTCTTTTACTTCACTCAGTGTTTTATCTCTTTTTTTTGCAAGATTCTCACACATTGTTGAATGTAGAAGTTTATACTGTAATATAATATCCTGATGTCTGATATTTGATAATAGTTGAACAATCAAATTTATGAGTATTTTCAATTTTATTTGTTGAAAGTTATGCACATTTATGTACTTTTAGCTTCAAATGTACACATTTATTTGTCTCTCTAACTGGGAAAAGAATTGATCGCTCATTAAACACACATATATTTACGTTTGAATCTGACAGTTTTCAAAAACATCATATTGGTTTATACTACCAAGAAACACTTGCGTATGTAAATACACTGCAGTTGCTGACATTAGCATTTCACTGACATGTTCTTGCAGACTTCCGATTGCCAGTTTCTATACATTTACTCCTGAAGTCCTTAAAAATACAGAGACAGGCATGGTTAATTGGATATTAGGTAACCATTACCACCACTCTAGAACACATGTACAAATTGTGTTTCATTCCCTGTTCACCTCAGAGCTCAGAAGAAACTGGACTATGACTATAGTTCACTGATCTTTGGGGAAGATAATTTTGAGATATGTGTTTTACTATTTCCCAGTTCTCTGCTGGGATGAAAGGAAAAGCAAGGCTTTGAGACTAGAAAGTTTTCCTTTTAAGTGTCTACTTCCTTTTTACCAATGACACATCAACACTCACTTCAGTCTCTGCTTAATCTCCATTTCTAATCCTGCTTCAAAAATAGCAACTTTAGGGCCGGGGATTTAGCTCAGCGGTTCGGTGGCCTGCCTTGCAAGTGCCAGGACCAGAGTTCAATCCCCGGTACCAAAAAAAAAACAAAAAAAAAAAAAGCAACTATTCCTGAACTGATTCTCTTAGATCTCACTCCCAAACTTTCTGGACAATTCAAGTCTTACAAAAGATAATTCCGGGCTCCTCTCCTTGAACAGTGCTCCTTAACTCCTTTCAAATTTCCTCCTTCACTGCCTGAACTCAATAAATGTCACTTTGTCAAGTTATAGCCTGTTTCAGTAGGTTTTGGCTGATTAGATTTTATCAGGATTGAACTCCAGTCATCTACTAAGGCGGCTATCTAAATTTATATACCGTATATTGGCTGTTTCCCTTTCCTAAATCACTTTCACAATCTCCTAAGAGTGATTATTTTTCCTAGCAACTAGAATGCTTTTCTTAGAATGCTCTTCTGGGAAACTGAAACCAAGACAGGGTGCATTTAAGTAATATGAGGACTGGTGTAATTCCTCCAGGGAACTACTGAGAAGTGTCCTCTGAAACAATAGATACAAGCAGCTACTTATGGATTGGATGGATTTTTGTAGAATACTAGCATGTACTGCATGTAACAAATGATGTGTAAATGATGTATATTTCATGTGGTTCACTTTCATTGGTGAGAATGTAGGTATTGCCTATGATTTCAGGTATTACTGAGGAAGTCGCAGGAAAAAATTACTTTCAGAGGGAATACAGGGCAGTAATGTCAGAAGTAACTACGTAAATGGATTTTTTCTAGTTTTATAACGTTATATTATAAGCATATAAGCAGATTAACTTTATTTTTTTTACTTTAATGCAATAATCCAATGTAGTATATGAAGAGAGAGAGAGAGAGAGAGAGAGAGAGGGAGAGAGGGAGTATGATGGGGGGAGGAAACTGTGCAACTGTGCAGTTGAAAACAACTGAAAACCTGGTGACTTTTTGATACCGAACTATAACCTGAAAATAACATAATGAACTATAACCTGAACACAACATAACAAATAAACGATAAATTGCAATACATATTTAATGAAAGTAATGCAGAGTGAGTAGAGAGATATCAAGTGAATATTTTTCTTCCCATGTGAGTTAATGAATGTTGAAATATTTTGTTTTCTTCTTTCTTTCTTTTCTTTTCTTTTTTTTATTTTTATTTTTTAGGTACCGGGATCAAACTTGAGCCCTTGAGCTTGTGAGGCAGGCAGTGGAACTATTGAGCTAAATCCCCAGCCCTATTTTGTTTTCTTTGAAAGCTTTTCACTTACTTACAGAAAAAATTAATAAACACTTTTCCTTTAGCTTCATTTCATTTTCAAAATGATTGATATAATGGGCATTTATTTGTTCTCTGAGATAACATTAAAGGAAACATCTCTGAAATCAATCATTCCCTTGTCACTTTGTTTGATGCTTGGTAATGGACCATGATAAGGTTCCAGTTGGTGAGAAGTTTAGCTTTGTTTTCTAAATGGAGAGCTGGTTAATGTTGAAGAGTAAAGCATTCACATAAACCAGGGTTAACAAGTGGTTCAAAGACATTACTGACATACTGATTGATTTTTGAAATGACTATATAGAAAAATTGAATTTCTTGAAATATTTGTGCATGTGTGTTCATAAGTGCATGCACTTCTTTATGGCTGAGTCCACTTTTCGGGGACTTTTAACAATCTCAGGAGTATGAACTCCAAGTTAACATTCCTACTCTGTGTTTACTAGAGAAAGAAATGTCTCGATAAAATGCAGGTCAAGTATATGAACTGACTCTCTGGTGTGAGAAACTGAAAGTGTAAATGAAGACCAAAAATATGTAACAGGTAACGTGAAATAGGAAGAGAAGGTTCAAAAGGGAAGGGGAAGTGGGAGTGGGTGGAGGACAGGAAAGAAGAGAAAGAAAAAATGACAAAAGAAGGAAAAAATGGAAACAAAGCTTTTGTAAATAGGGGACGGGAGGGAGGGCAGGGGAATGGGGGAAAAATAAAACCAAGGCACATCACGTACAGGTACAGATTCCCAATGACAAATGTGACCATAATGTATGCCTAAAGTGTACCAATAAAGTTAATTTAAAACATACCGCTTATAGCTCAGTCATAATGAATTTCCACAGGACGTTCATTGGAGCAACTCATGAAGATACATTTCTTCTTAGGGTAAGTTGGTCCTGTTAGTCTTTTAGGAATCCCAAATTTGTTATTCATAAAACAATATCTCATTCTGTGTGTGTGTGTGTGTGTGTGTGTGTGTGTATGTGAGTGTATGTGTGTGTTTCCACCTCCACATATGTTATCCCACCTCCAATATTTAAAGAATAAGACTTCCTTGCACTATAGTTTATATCAGGGCTCTCCCATCAATGCATTTGTGCTGGCTTGTGCAGTATGTTGTCTTGCTTAATTTTGATTTGAAGTCAGGAACCTTCAGGTACATCATATGTATGATCTGGATTTGGGGGGTTCCATTTATTTAATTCATTTGGTCAGATTAAAATACTTCCAGGACCAGGGATTTAGCTCAGTGGTTCTGCTGTCTGCCTTGCAAGTGCAAGGACCCAAGTTTGATCCCTGGCACCAAAACAAACAAACAAACAAATAAATAAAAATACTTCCAAAGTTTTAATTTCATGCTTTAATTCACTAAGAAGAGTCTTCTTTAAATATTTAATTGTATCATATAATATTGGTTAGCAGCCATTAGCCCATCAGTCAGTGTGAAAACCATGTCCTCGCTGTATATGTCATACATATATATGCATCTCAGCAGAGACACATATGACTTCCTAAACAATTTTTGCCAAATTACACATATTTTATATTATTCACGTGAATCAAATTAAAATCATAATTATAAAATTATTATTTTTCTTAGTATCCTAATATAAATGCCAGCCAGGCACAGTGGCACATACCTGTGATTCCCGCACTACAGAAGTTTAGGAAGGAGGATCACTAGGACTTTCAGGCCAGCCTGGGCTCTAGTATGAGTTCAGGGACAGTTTGAATTACATAGGGAACCCCTGACTCAAAAAACAAAAATGAAACAAACAACAATAAGAGAGGAAAAAAGCAAGAAAAGTTTCATGTAATAGCACCTTGTCGCATTTTCTTCTTTTAAGGCAGTTTTGTGTTCCAATGTATTGAAAAATATCTCTGTTTCTGTAAGCTTTTATTGTTTACTGGCTTTTGCTGTTATAGATAATAGGCAATAACAGTGTGCAGCTAAAAATACATGCAGGCAAACAAAAACACTAAGATAGCTTCACAAAGTAAATTTACAGTTTCTACATCTGGCCCTGATGTACAAGTAATACATTGCGTTGATATAAAAATTCAGTTGTAGAAAAATCATATGTCAAATTTTAAGTATGTTCTAAAAATCTTCTGTTAATTTGGTAATAATGGCAATTAAATTTAGATTTAACTTCAAATGCTAGTATTTCTATCATAATAACTAAATAAATAGAAGTAAAATATAATCCATATTTCCAAATATTGATATTATGCAATTTTCTGATGATCTTTTAAATACACTATATGTCAGTGTTACTCAGAATAAGGGAATATAAAGGAGATTGAGAGTGATAGCTGAATCTCAATGAAGTGGATTTTATCTATGTAATTAAATAGCTAATAGAATGTAAAATGATTGGCATTGACTTATAATGAAATCTTTGTCATATTTTGTAAGGAGAAGTGCATGTTGGGATTGAGTGACTCCTTCAAAGTTTTAGACTATTATATTCTTATTGATAAAATGCAAAGATGTCACATCACATTTTGTACATGTGAAAATAGCATCTGATATGTAAATATTAACTATATTCAAGGCGATCAAAGCACATGCTGCTGCTAAGAGAAAAACTGAGAACCAGTCAAATTTATCAGTTTACCTGAGCAAGATAAAGATTCTAGAAGTGAATAACTTCTAGATGAAAGACAATTCAGAGAGTTAAACCTGATCTAGAGATGCCAGCTTTTTGGCTACAGTAAGAATTGAACTTGTGGGGCACCGTGCTTTGAGGCACCTGATTTATATGGACATCTTTTCATTTCACCTCCTGCTATTCCAGTGCAGGCAACTGTAGGTCACAGAGACTCAGTTGCTTGGCTACCAGGTTATATTCTTAGTCAGAATACAGTTTGTTTACACATTGAGGTTTGGTGCTCTGCCCCTGTACAGAGGCTGCTGTGGGCCAAATTTTGTTAACCGTGTAGTGAGACAAGGTTTGCCCAACTTAGTTCAGTTTAACATGACCATAAAGGGGGGATTTGAAGGAACAGGATGTAAGTGCTTTTAAATTTAATAGCAAGTAGTTGATAGATCCTTTGGGGTTAATAAATGAAATTCACAAACACTGAATTTCAAATGAAAGATCAGGTGTTTGTTTCAAATTTGTTTAATTTTAGATATAATAGTTAACTTGTGAAAAGCATTGTCAACAAAGTAGACTTTCAAGGAAATTAGATTTTCACTGAAAATATATGTTGAGATTGTTCTATGATTTTGGATGTTTATAGCTATCATAATAGGTCAAATTTTGTTTTGACTCTTGTGATTTTACTGGAGATTCTTTAACAAGATTATAGTTCTGGTTCTTTTAAAAAGAACCTATTATTAAATCATATGAACTCTCACATGCTGTTTTTTTTTTAATTCTAAGATGGAAAATGTCAACACTTTGTTCCAGTTTATGATGATCTTTTATATTATATTATTATATATCTTATTTTATATTACCTTATATTAGAAATTATCTTATATTAGCAAAATAGATTTTTACTTGATGATATCGGATTATTCTTAATATAAGATTTCTATCTGTATACAAAGCTATAATTTAATCTCTGCTGACATCATAAGTTATGCGAATTCAGCATAAGCAGTTTATGAATGACAATATAAAATTAATTTAAATTATATCCAGAAGATTCATTTCAATTAAATAAAATATTTTAAGCACACTTTATTAAAACTCAAATAATACATGTTTTTTATAAAGTGAAGTAATAAAAGTACCTCTTTTACACAGTCATACTTGGTAAGTAAGATTTAAAATTATTTACATTATAATATAAAAAAATTAATGCTTGTACAATATATGGTCACAGGTTCTTTTCCATGTGTTTGAAATTTATTGTACTTTTGGTGAGATTTTACTCTTTTAATGCCTTTATATAATCATGACACATATTATGTGGTGTTCTTTATCATATTGCTAATTACAAACTTAAAACATTGTAACTCACATTGAGTAAATCTTGACTGCATTTTAGATTATAGTGGACTATGAGTGGATCACATTAGATAGAGCATGAAGGTAAAGTATCAAGTTCAAAATGAAGGAATCTCCTTGACTTCACTAGGGATTTTTTTTTTAAATGTTGTTATGTATTAGCAATGGGCAGCTTCCCATGTAGATAACATGGAGTCAAAGAAGCACTAACAATGTATTTTTATATAACAATTTAACCTTTGCTTCATATCATAAGTCTCACTGTCAAAGTTTTCTTATGAATATCTTTCAGGAGAGAGGAAGGTAAGAATCGAGGAGGCACCTGTGGTCACACCAGCAATGGTGGGTAAGGGGAGGGCTATCAGGTTGTGCTTCCGGGTGCCCAGGGTCGGAAGTGCTGCAAGTGACCAAGGACATCTCCTCACACCCAGCCGTGGTTTTCATGGTGACAGTAAACAAACCTTGCCTGCCAGCGCTTCAGTGACCCAGAGACTCCAAGGGTTACCAGCGACCTCATGGTGAGGAGGGCATGCAGGGACTCGAAGATTTCAAACACCAGGGTCTTGCTAAATTGTTCCAGCTGGTGTTGAACTTGTGATCCTCCTGCTTCAGCCTTTCAACATGCTTGAATCACAGAATGGCTTCATTATCATCTCAAAAGAAAACAGAACCCAAAAAGAGAAAAATGGAAGAAGGAAGAGTCTTCAGTGAAAAATGATGAGTGCTTTTTTTTTTTTGAGAGAAATAAGGCACTCTGCTTAATTTTTCTAAATTAATTTGTCTCACCAGACTATGGACAGATGATTTGAGAAAATGGGGAAAATCTACTGAAAAAGATTTAAGAGTGAAGCTGCTAATTTCAAACTTTATTCTTTGTCAATAGATGAAAGTTCTGATGTGACAGATATAGTTCAACTTGCTGCTTTTAATTAGCAGTATTACAGATTATGCATATAGTATTACTAAATGACGCCATTAAAATACAGCCAGAAATCAGCCTGAATTTCAGGGGTCTGCTGTTGGCTTGCTGAGACTAATTAGATCTGCACATTGCTGCCCACATTGACTACTGTGACAGCAGAAACATGTCCTGATGGGAGACCTTCATTTTTCTCTTTTTTATTATTTTTCTTTCTTTTCCTATTATTTTTATTTTTTAAATTTTCCCACTCTTCAATTTCTTCCTTTTTTTCTTCTTTTTCCCACTCAATCTCTCACTCTCCCACATTGGTCTTCGTCTCCCTTTTTGTTCCTGTTCTTGCCGTTATTCATATTTCTTTCTTTTTCTTTTTTCTCACTTTTTCCTTCTCTCGACTGTCATTAGTTTCAAAGGAAAGTGAGTACAACATATAGCTTCCCTATTGATGTTAAGTTGTTCTGTTCTTGTCTTTGTTCTTTCACTTTGCCTTTCCTTCTTGTCTTCAACAGTTTCCTAGAGTTTGTGTGATCTTCCTGTGTCCTCTGGCTTCACTTGTAACCTTCTCCTATCCTTTTACCTATCTATCCCTCTCTTCCTCTCTCCTTCTAATTCACCATCCTGAAGGTAAAAGTTGTTAAATAGAAGAGTTTATCCACCATAAACATATTTTGGGCTTGTCCTTGATTTTGATTTAATTCACAATGTTAAAGGTGATAGATTAATAATTACTGCAAATTGACAATTTCTAAATTGTGCTTGATGCTAGTGTGTTGTTGATTGCATCACTTGGGCTAAGGTCTGGTGATTGGCCTAATCCGTTGTCCTCCCTGGTATTATGAAAATGAGAGCCTCTGAGACTGAAAGCCTAAAGACCAGCTATATCTGGAAGATGAAAGTATTAACCCAATAATTAAACCAAGGATAGTACCAACAACAAAAATAAAAATTTAGAAAACACTTAAGTAAAGCACAAATACAGACTTCCAGCTCACCAAGGGCAAATTCTATAGCAGAACTGGCAGTCAGTGACCATGAAGAGAGATCTCTTAAAAATAGTAAAGGACCATAAGAAATCAGTCCAACAGCTCCTAGATGACACAAAGAAGAACAATATAAGACTGACAGGAATCCATGAAACAGCAGGAGAAAGTACAAGTGACATTTAAAAAATCTGTTTACAGAATTAATGATAGAAAACTTCCAAAACACAGCAAAAGAATTTGATATATAGATAAGTGAGGCATATAGGACTCCAACTAGCCATGATAAAAAAAATCTACACCTAGACATATAATAATCAAAATCCCAGAAACTCAACAGAACAAAATACTGCAAGCAGTTAGAGAAAAAAAAAATCACATTCAAAAGAAAGCCCATCAAAATCACAGTAGACTTTTCAACACAAACCCTCAAGTGAAGAACAGCCAGGAGTGAACTATTTCAAGCCCTAAAAGAAAACAACCTCCAACCTAGACTGATGTATCTTGCAAAACTATCTTTCAAATTTGATGGGGAAATAAGATACTTCTGTGACAAAGAGCACTTGAGAAACTTCATGAATACCAAACCAACATCCCTAACAATTCTAAACAATGTCCTAGAAAAAGACAATGAAGATCACAACTCAATGAAGCTCAACAGAGCAAATCCATTAGGTAAGGCATGAAATTAAAGGGAGTGGGGGAAAAATTAAAAAAAGAGTCAACAATAGGGCAATAATATAACAATTATTACTTAATACATGTGTTATAACCATCAATGTTACTAGCTTCAATTCAGCAATCAAAATAAATAGACTGGCAGAATGGATTAAGAAGCAAAATCCAACATCATGCTGTATACAAGAAATATACCTAGTTCAGAAAGAAACTAATACACTGAAGTTAAAAGGATGGAAAACAGTTCTTCATGTGACAGGAACCCAGAAAAAAAGTAGGGGTAGCTATTTTATTCAAAGACAAAGTAACTTTCAAACCAAAACTAATAAAGAGAGGCAAAGAAGTTCACTACATCCATGTAAAGAGAATAATCCAAGAGGAAGAGATGACACACAAATATATATGCACCAGCTATTAATGCTCCCAACTATACAATAAATAAATAAATAAATAAATAAGGGACATGAAAAACCAAGTGAGCACTAATACAATCATAGTAGGTGACCTACATACCTCATTGTCACAAATAGACAGATCATCTAGATAAACACCAAAATACTAGAACTGAACCAAGCTTTTGAACAAATGGACTTAATAGAGATTTACACAGTGTTCCACCCCACAAAATCAGAATATACATTCTTTTCGGCTGCAAATGGGTCCTTCTACAAATTAAATCACATACTAACTCATAGAACATGTTTAAATAAATGTAAGGAATTGGAGTTATCCCATATATATTATCAGACCATAGTGCAATTAAACTGGAGATCAATAGTTTAAGAAACTGTAAGAATATCACAAACACATGGAAATGGAACAACACTCTCCTGAACAATCAATGGGTAACAGCAGAAATCAAAGAAGGAAGTAGACTGTTTCTACAAATTAATGATAATGCCAATACAACATACAGGAATTTATGGGACACAATGAAAACAGTTCTACATGGAAAATTCATAACAGTGAATGCTCACACTAGGAAAATAGAGCAAGTTCAAATAAATAAACTAATGATAAATCACAAGCTCCTAGAAAAAGAAGAGCAGGAAAAACCCAAAGCTTGGGCAAAGCAGGAAATTATCAAGATCAGAGCAGAAATCAATGCAATGGAGATTAAAAGAATGATAGCAAAAAAAAATCAATGAATCAAAGAGTTGGTTTTATGAAAGAATAAATACAATCAACAAACCTTTAAGCAGCTTTATCAAAAAAAAAAAGGAAAGAAAAGATCCATGCAATTAGGAACAAAAAGGGTGAAGTCACAACAGATACAGGAGAAATCCAGAGTATCATGAATAGTTATTTTGAGAACCTGCACGCTAATAAAATGGAAAATACACAATAGACTGATATTTAGATACATATGAATTACCCAAGTTGCATGAAGAAGATAAAAATATTCTAAATATCCCAATTACAATCAGTGAAATTGAAAACATAATTAAAAATTTACCAACAAAGAAAAACCCAGGTCTTGAATTCTATGAATCATTTAGAGAAGAACTATTGCCACTACTCTTTAAACTTTTCAATGAAATTGAAAGGGAAGCAATGCTTCCAAGTTCTTTCCTGGAAGCAAGTGTTACTTTGATTCCAAAACCAGGGAAAGACCCAACCAAAAAAGAGAACTATAGGCCAATCTCCTTAATGAATATAGATGCAAAAATCCTTAATAAGATACTAGCAAACAGAATACAGAGGATCATTAAGAAGATCATACATCCTGACCAAGTCAGATTTATTCCAGAGATGCAAGGATGGTTCAACATATGGAAGTCAATAAATGTAATACACTATATTAACAAAGTAAAGGACAAAAACCATATGATCCTCTTAATAGATGCAGAAAAAGCATTTGACAAAATTCAACACCCATTCATGATAAAAACCCTGCAAAAAATTGGAATAGATTGTCTATATCTCAACTTAATAAAGGCTATCTATGAATAAACAACAGCCAACATCATATTAAATGGCCCAAAACTGTAAACCTTCGCATTAAAATCAGGAACAAGACAAGGATGCCCACTATCACCACTCCTCTTCAATATAGTTCTGGAAACATTAGCCACAGCAATTAGAAAAGAGAAAGAAATTAAAGCAATAAAGATAGGAAAGGAAGAAGTTAAACTGTCATTATTTGCTGATGATATGATACTCTACATAGTAGACCCAAAGATCTCTACCAAAAGATCTCTAGACTTACTTGACAGATTCAGCAGGATATCTGGGTACAAGATCAACACTCAAAAATCAATAGCTTTCTTTTTCACAAATCACAGATTCATTGAGAGAGAAATTAAGGAAATAGTTCCTTTCACAATAGCATCCAAAAAAGTGAAATATCTAAGAATCAATCTAACAAAGAAATCAAAAGACCTCTACACTGAAAACTGCAACACTCTGAAAAAAAGAGATCAAAGAGGATATAAAAAAATGGAAAGACATCCCTTAGTCCTGTGTAGGAAGAAACAACAGAATTAAAATGGCCAAACTACCAAAACTGCTATACAGATTCAATGCAATCTGATTGAAATTCCAACAGTATATTTCACAGAACTAGAGAAAACAATACAAAAATTCATTTGAAACCAGAAGAGGCCTAGAATAGCAAAAGCAATTCTAGCAACAGAAAATAGCATGAGAGAAATAGGGAAAATTTAAGTAACTCCGTTAAATTCTGTGGACCAGCTCTTCCAAACTCTTATTCTCTTCTGGATTTTACTCAGACTCCACTGGGAAAGTCTCAGCCTCTTCTTGCCTTTGAATTTGAGCCTTACTATGCTTCTCATGGAATAAATAGGAGTATAAAGTCATCTTAAGGTAGTAAGGACAAGCTTGATTATAGTCATGCATATCAAAATAAGAGTGGCCTAACTGAGCTATCTCAAACACTTGATATTGTCCTATATTCAAATTAGTTATTTTAAAACTTAAAGTGACAAATATTGCTAGACAAATTAGGAACCTAAATGAATTATTTGTTTTTTCTTAGATTTGTATTTTTCCTAAGATTTATAAACGCTCTTACCACTTCAAATATTGTTTAATATTTAAATTCAAAAGAAAATTCCCCAGAAAGAGAATCAAACTTCAGAAGTTGAAGAAAGTTTAAGATCTCATTCTGTCAATGAAATGTAACTAATTTGAGGGACAAAACTACAGGTTGTAACAGTTTTCTTTGTCAGCAAGATGTATTTAAATATACTATTCATTCCACTACAAAAGGATTATGAACTATCTCTTAACTTTTGTTGGAAGCAATGGGCCACATAGTGTAAGCTCCAAAAAGAAGTTCCCCATTAGGGCTTGTGTCAGATATCCCCCCAAAGGCTCATGTGGTCATAGGTGGGCTTTATAGAGGTGGCTGGACCTAGAGTTGTGTGAAGCTGGAATTGATTCATGATGCAGTACTAGGATCAAGGCACCTGCATTAAGGGTGTGAGTGCTACCTTCCCTAAGTATTCTGAATAAAATGTGAAGGATAAAAAGAACTGTGGTTTTCTTTTGCTTGTTTCAATACCTTCTGCTCACCGCGAACTGATTCTCCTCTGCGATGCCACCCTGCCTTGGAGCCAGCTGATTAAGGACTGAAATCTGTAAAAACTGTGACCTAAATAAACCTTCCCTCCTTTAATTTTGGATGTTGTGTATTTTGTCTCAGCAATGAGAAAACATCTAACTAGTGCAGGTTGTATATAGGATTTTCATTTTGTGAACTGATTTATAACTTCATATGTATGTAAGCATGTGTATGTTAATTATTTGTAAAACTTATCTGACTTACTTCCAAAGAAATCTAAACTGCCATCTTCAGTAGGGATTTGGGGACATTAAGGATCCATATAGAACATTTGCATAAATGAGTTATTAAAATAGTAGTTTATAAATTATTATTCATGTTTATGTCTAAGCAATCTAAAATTTGACTTCTTCCCTGTGTCTAATATGGAGAACATATTCTGTGGAAAACAAAAGTATGAATTAAAAATTCTGAAAAAACTAATATTCATGGAATAAGAAAGACAAACTACAATTTACTACGTACACTATGAGTACTTCAGAAATAATGTTTCACGGTCCTAATGTAGTTTGCTACAGATATATAAGGAGTGAGTTTCCATCAAAACTATCACATTGAGTCTTTCTCCAGAGTGGTTGGGTTTAGCCCAAAGCAAAAGAAAATCTGACAAAGCTCATATGTTTATGTAAAGAATAAAATGTCTCATGAACCAACAGATGTGGGGGCAGCCTGTTGTTAGCATTTAAGATTGTGACTTCGACATGGGTCATGCCAAGTTCCAAGTAGATATTCTTGCCTTCTATAACCTTTATCACCACCATCTTCCAGTTGAATTATTTAGAAAGCAACAACATATAATCTGTTCAGAAAGGAAACATTTTTTCAGAAACTCATGTAATCAGCTAGAAGTGCTTCGAAGCTCCCATAGAAAAAAAAGGAAAGATGGTAGTTATGATAATAGCTTTCCTTTATATTTGAAAAGAAAGATAAAACTGGAGTGAGAAGACCTAACTGCTGTGCTTTAAACATGAATGAATGCTCCAGTGACACAAGTTCCACCTTTGGATCCAGCGAGTGCTCCGGAACAGAGCCAGGAGTAGCCTTCCCTACAGGACAAACAGCCAGCTCAGCGCTACCGTGCAATACAATCTGATCCTTTGTCACCGTGACCATACCAAAAGGTAGGGGGAAACGTTGACCTTTCTTTTTGCAGGTGGCAAGTGTCTCCGAACACGATTTATCAGAACAAGAGTTGGATGTACTTTGATACAGGTTGATTAAGGTAGTTTCAAGCACATCCTGCCCTTTGGAATTAGATCTCTATTCATTTTTGTACTCAAAGAAGAGGAAAGGGGGATTGTTTTGTTTTGTTTTGTTTTTTGGAATTTACTTTAATAATTTAGAAATGAACATTTCTAATAAGGCACTTTCAGTTTGTAAGGGAACGACTTTAAATGAGTGATAAGGACATTTTCAGTTAAACAATCTTAATAAAAGATTTGTTTCAAAATTAAATAATATATTCTCCTAATGATCTCATATGATAAATCTTTTCCCCAAACAAGTGTATTGAACACAAAATATAGCACTGGCTTTTAACTAGGTTCAAACCCTGTCCTCCCTATGAACTTTGATGAACCTTGATTTTCTAACCTGAGGCTATAGATCATAATAGTTTCTAAGTCACAGATCTTTTGGGGAGATTAAGTGTATTAATTGTATTGAGGCAATTCTCTATAAATCATTCAATAAACTCAACAATGGTTATAAATATTAACAATGCTATGACTAGTAGCTTTTTGAAAAATATTGTACACAGTATCCCCAAATGCTCAGCGTAGAGTACTATGTAATCAGAAACACAATGAAAGATTACAAGCTCATATGTAATATATATAATATGATTTTAAAGGTACAAATGCATAAAATATCAACATGTTACTAATAACTCTCCCAGCTATGTTGGGTTACATAGAGTTAAAACTTTAGTATATGAACATTATGTCCATATCCCTTGTTATAGTTATGCAACAATAATTGAAAACTCAATATTATTAAAATAAACTATTTTAGCATTTATTTCCAGTAAATGACAGAATATCATCTTAAAAAATCACATACAGTTGCAAAAAAATCACAAGGCTGTTAGGTGATAAGGTAACATAAATAAAAATGACTAGTAGCTAAACATGTAGATAATCAACTTTGATGACAATAAAAATATTTTATTTCAATATATTGAAAAACAAATCAGGGGCTGGAGATACAGCTCATTGATATAATGCTTGCTTAGCATGAAGAAGACCCTGGGTTACATTCTCAATACATCAAATGAATAAATGAAATAAATAAATAAATGAAAAGAGGACTTTCAGATTACATGTCTTTTTGACAGAATTTTATAGTATTATATCCATTAGAAACATTTTCCATCTGTAGCACTCATAGAGATTTCTGTGAACTTATTCATAGCAATTTACCATCCCTATGTCACAGACAAACACAGGTATATAGTTATTAAGCAACCCTTCAGTATCATATATAATCATTTATAGTATTGAATGTTTATTTTGTATATACGATGTAATCCAGAGCAAGGGCAATGATTAGCAAACATTTTGTATAAATGGCTGGATAGCAAATATTTGTCTTTGCCTGTCTCATTTCTCTAGCAAGTACTGGACTTTGCCATTATCATGAAAACCGGTACAGACAAATCTTTATTGCTGTCTTTTGAAAAAAAAAATAATGCTTTATTCTTAAAAGGAGGTAACCACCGGTTTGTTTTGTGGGCCTTAGTTTGCTGACTCCTGAGAAATGGAGGTGCAGTTGTAGACATGAGGCGGTAAGGAATAAATGAACTATCCTAGTGATTTAGAAATCCTGGTGATTTAGAAATCTGGGCTTCTTCCCATAATTAAATCATCACCTGAACGCATGGATTACAGTCACTGTGACAGGAAAAGAAGTAAACTGAGGAGGCGCACAGCTCTTCAGTGACTCTGAAGTAGCCTTAGGTAGAACAAGATATATTATCCAAATCCACCTTTGAAGGAAAGTGGCAGTAAAATAGGTGCTCAATGAACTCTGTCTTCAGCTCTGCCAGTCTTCCCCCTTTCTGTACCTCCCCCAACCTCTGTCAAAAGTTCTGCTTACTAGATTTCATCAGTGTTATCAAGTTTGCTCAACATTCTTATTTAAATATGTGGTCTCTAGGGATTGTGTTTGCTTTAGTTAGCATATCTGATCATTTTAAAGAGGTACTTTTATGAGTCTTTCAATACATAATAAATGACCAAAGCATTAGATGTCTTAAAATTAAATTTTTAAATCTAGATTATTCCCTAATCTATTCAGTTTAAACTTGTTTATATTGGATATTTAAGAACATGACTCAATGTCTTTTGTCTTTCAAATTATTTTGTAAATTTAAAAATATTAGAATGTAAGAAAACTATTGACAAGCAATATATTGACATGCATTGATTGTATGAAAATAATTTCCACAAATATTAGCAACATGGACTCTTAATAATCATTTTTATTTCAATATTTGAGCATTGTAATTATTGCCTGTTTTGAATTACATTTAGAGTATTAGGCTTCTTTCTATTAATCCTGTTAATAGTATATTAACTTTTTAATATGAGAATATACCATTAAAATATTTTGTTACCTTCAATGACTTGTTGAAATAATATTTTCAGTGCATTTGTAAACCATGATTTATGAGGAAAATATTCCTTTTGCATCAATGTGTGTATTAAAAAGTGACAAAATAATTTTCAGCAATTCATGGTTCTCATAGATATAAATGAAAAAAATCAACAAATAAAAGTATATAGGTGCTTTGTGAATAGGTGAAATACATTTTTTAATATGGCAGAAAAGTCATTTTGAAAATGAGCTTTCAAGAAATAGCCATTCTGCTTTTTTGTTTTCACACATGCACACTTCTACAGATCTCTATTTAGCATATATTAAATGTTAGGTCCTCTGCTAGGCACTTGAGTGGTGAAAAAAGATAATATAATCTCTGCCTTCAAGCCAATGATAGTCCAGGAGCAAGGATTAGACTTGGTCACAGAGACTCCAATTCAAAGCTGTTATAAATTCTACAGCTAAGATACAGATAGTCCATTAGAATAAGAGTGTTGGATATTCGAAAGTATAAATGAGTAAACACATTTCCTTTATTACTTGGTTCCATCTTAAAATTGGATTTTACTTTTTGTATTTGGTATCTTTACGAGCTTTCCTATCATTTGGAAAAACTTGAAGTTTCAGGGCAATTCTTAGTCACTTTGTAATTCCTCCCATGCACTCTGCCTTTATTGCAAGTGTCTGCCACTCGGTGATTAATGATTGTTCATTAAGTATAGTTACTGTGACCAGACTTCTCATGCATAGAAAACAGAGGGAGAAAGAGAAATATCACTGCTTAAACTCTTCTGTTTCTTTATTTAAATTTTAAAAATAGGTTTGGTCTCACAAATTTATTTACATTTATATATATGTAATATGCAAAGTATAGATTCTAACTGTTAAATAATAACACATAATTAAAATATAAACCAACTTGATTACTTCTTTACATATTAAAATTTATGTTTCTCTAACATTAAAGACTCACAATTTTTTTCTTTCATTTTTGCTCTTTCAGCTTTTAGTTCATATTTCAATATTCATTCAAAATTTAAAATAACTCTTGTAAGACATTATTTGTCCTATTTGAATCATTTAATATTTTTATTATTTATATTATTTGAGTACATATAATGTTGGTATTGTATAATTACCAAATTGATCCACTTTTCACTAACAATGAATTATTTCAAATTAGTTTGTTTCCTAGCACATCTTAAATCCTTCAGCCAATGCATTTTCTTTACATTTTTTCTCATTGTACTACGCCAGTAGATTCCAAATTTTTATGTATGTTTAAGGTACTAGGATACTTGTTAAAATCCAAACAATTGGATACTATCTTCAAAGCTCTCATACATTAAAGATGGGATTTGCCCCAGGAGCATGATAAATCACAGCAGATTTTTAATGAAGATTATTTACAGGATACAGACCAAATTTGCAGAAATTCCAGAAAAGTCTTAAGAATAATAATGTGTGAAATTATTAGCTAAGAAAATTATAACGCTGTGATTTTAAAACACCACATTGATTATTAATGCGCTAGAAAAAATCATAGCCATTTTAGACTCTCCCTTCCTAACCCTATGGCTTTGTTATTTTATATGGCAAATGACAAATATTGCACTTAATCAGCTAACTTCAAAACAGGGAGAGTGTGCTGGATTATCAAGGTAGCTTAAGTGTTTGTAAAGATCATTAAAAGTGGAAGAGGGGCGCAGAGGGGAGGAGTCAGAGAAGAGATAGGACAAGATAAGCATGACCATTGCTGAATTTAAAAACCAAGAAAGGGGCCCATGAAACAAAAAATATGGGGAACTTCTAGAGACACGGGAAACAGATTCTTCCCAAAACCTTCGGCAGGAGAAGCATATCAGTTTCAATCTAGTCACGCGAGACAGCCAAGTGGAACTGTAACCTTTTGAAGTATTAGGAAAATAAATTTGTGTTTTAATCCCCCAGGTTTATAGAATTTTATTGTAGCACCAGTATAAAACTAATGCAAATATTTGGTAAGGCATTATAACAAGTCAATAAACACACACACACACACACACACACACACACCCCAGTCTCCTTTCCAAGGCTTCCCCATTTGCAGTTCCAAACCAGTTTTTTTTAACAGCTGGCTCTTTAGTTTTACCAATATTTATTGTTAAATCTTTTAGTAATATCAAGATTCTGTAATATGATTTTGCTAATTGAGCTGATGTCTACCAACCTTTATGATGGCTAAAAGATTTATATTTGTCTCAAGCTTCCATCATATTTTCTGAAAAAATAAGTAGTACAGTTCATCCCTTGTTTAGAGCTATATTTATTGTTTCATGGAATTTGACACATATTAATCCCTACTTCTATTTTAGATAAATGGGTTAATATTAGGGTCCACATATAAATCAATTATAAATATGAACTAAAGAATTATCAAAGTTTTATTGTCAAGTGCATATAAAATTTGTTCCATCGGTCTGGGTTGGAGGTTATTTTCTTTTAGGTTAGGGCTTGAACTACTTCAGTCCAGGTTCAACTTGACTTGAGGGTCTGTGTTGAAAAGTCTGCTGTGATTCTGATGGGCTTTCCTTTGTATGTGCTCTGTTTCTTTTCTCTAACTGTTTGCAACATTTTGGTATTCTGCTGCGTTTCTGGGATCTTGACTACTATATGTCTAGGTATAGAATTTTTGATCATGGCTAGTTGGAGTCCTATGTGATAACCACTTATCTGTATGTCAAATTCTTTTCTTCTGCTTAGCAAATTGTCTGCCATGACTTCTGTTAACAATCTTTATGTCATTTGCATTGTATCCTGCTTTTTCATTGACTCCCATCAGTCTTTTGTTATTCTTCTTTGCATTATCTAGCAGCTGCTGGATTAATTTCTCACAGTCCCTGGCTATTTTTAAGAAATTTCTCTTCTTATGATCACTAATCATAATTCTGTCTTCTATATCTGATGTTCTGTTCTGTCCTCCCTCACATTGGCTTATTCTGCAGGGTGTGTGTGTGTGTGTGTGTGTGTGTGTGTGTGTGTGTGTGTGTGTTTGTGTGTGTGTGTGTGTCTGTGTGTGTGTGTGTGTCTGTGTGTGTGTGTGTGTCTGTGTGTGTGTGTGTGTCTGTGTGTGTGTGTGTGTCTGTGTGTGTGTGTGTGTCTGTGTGTGTGTGTGTGTCTGTGTGTGTGTGTGTGTCTGTGTGTGTGTGTGTGTCTGTGTGTGTGTGTGTGTCTGTGTGTGTGTGTGTGTCTGTGTGTGTGTGTGTGTCTGTGTGTGTGTGTGTGTCTGTGTGTGTGTGTGTGTCTGTGTGTGTGTGTGTGTCTGTGTGTGTGTGTGTGTCTGTGTGTGTGTGTGTGTCTGTGTGTGTGTGTGTGTCTGTGTGTGTGTGTGTGTCTGTGTGTGTGTGTGTGTGTGTGTGTGTGTGTGTGTGTGTGTGTGTTTTGTACCAGGGATCGATCTTTAGAACTTGTGCTTGCAAGGCAGGCAGTATCACTGAGCTAAATCCCGGGCCCATATGTGTATACTTTTAATGGAGTTTTTTTAATAAAAAAATTTTTTTTGGTACGGGGGTTTGTACTTGGTTCCTTACACTTGTGAGGCAGGCACTGGAATCACTGAGTTAAATTCCCAGTCCATTGATGGAGTTTTTAAGCTGCTGGATATCTGTTTGAATCTGTTTCATGGATTCCATTTTCTTTCCTATGCTGGGTGTTCATGGTTTCCATTTATTTGCTATGCTAGTAGTTCATGACTTCCATCATGTTCCTGAGCTCTTGTTCTTTTTTAAAATCTGTTTCTGTTGTAGAGTCACTAATAATGTCTTTAACTCTAGTTAGCATCTCTGTAGATATCTGGGAAATTATTTCTATTTTCAAATTTTCTAAAGCTTCCTTTATCTCTTAATATCTCATTTTATCAGTTCAGGGTGTCTGGGTGTTTGTCAGATTTTTTTTTCACCTTGTTGTCTCCCAGGATTTGCCAAGCTGGAAGTCTGGATTTTTGTCTTGTTTAGGTGTCTTCTCCTCTTGATTTTTTTTTGTTGATGTTTTTAGTTTAATTCCTAGGTTGACACTTCTATATTGCTTATTGTGAGTATCTTTATTGCTAGTATTTGGAACCCTTAAGCAATGGCCATGTATAGCTAGCTGGTCTTTAGGTTTTGAGTCTGTAATGACCCTTAGGAAATTTCTATTTGGTATACCAGGAATGACAACTCATTAGAACAATCATGTCACTTTGAACCAAATAATACAATCAGCATCAACAATAGTATCAAACACAGCTTACATAATGACAAATTGTGGTAACTATTAATCTGTCACCTTTAACTCACAAGCTAGATCAAAATCAGGACCAACCACAAATATGTTTTCAGTAGATAATCCTTTCAATATAGTGAAGTTACCCTCCAAGATGAAGATTTAGAAGAAGTTGGTGGAAACAGACATAGAAGGAGAGGGAAAGGTTGGAAATGGTGCTAGAGGACACAGGAAGATCAAACAAACTTTGGGATACTGGTGAAGGCAGGAGGAAAGGAGAGAAGGAAAGAACAACAATGAACAGAGCAAATTAACAGCAACAGGGAGACTAGAAACTGTATTCACTCTCCTATAAAAATGAAAACAATTGAGAAAATAAAATGAAAAGATATCCAAAATTGGACAGGAAGAAGAATAAGAAAGGAGAACAATGGAGGAGGAGAAGGAGGTGAGGAGGCGGAGGAGGGGTGAGAGGAGGAGAGGGGATAGGAGAGACAGGAGAAGAAAAAAGAAACCGAAAAGGTACCCTTCATGGCATGTCTCTGCCGTCCCTGGCATATCCAAGTAGATTAGTCTCAGGGTACCATGTAGTCCTCTGGGATTTGGGCTATTTCCTCATTGCAAGGCCTGAGTTGAGCTCCCTGACCTCCTGTGGGTTTGAACTCTGCAAGGTTCTACTGCAGAAGTTTCAAGCTGCCCTTCCCCCAAAAATGAGTCCAGTTCCAGAAGAAGGTACTGATCCCACCAACTCTCCGACTGCTGCAGTTCTCTGTGTCTTTATTACAGAGACTTTCTTCACTATTTCAGTTGACTTGAATTTTCATTAGTCAGCCTCAGAGAGGCCCTCTTTCTGTTTCTCAGTGCTGCTCTACCTCCTCTAGATCATAACCTTTATGTTCCTGGATGCCTCTGCCCCATTAATCTGGATCCCTGCACAGACTGGGTGGCCCCTAGAAGTCCTGGGCATGCCGCAGGCCTCCACACAGCAGTCAGGCGAGGCACATGCATACCCATTTTTATAACGATGCAAATCTTAGATCCAACCTATATGCCCATCAATGGATAATTGAATAAAGAAAATATAGTTTCTATACATAATGAAGTACTACTCTGCCATAAAGAAGGATAAATTTAAAACATTTTAGGATAAAGAGAAGCACCTTTAGACAAAAGTTTAAGGGAAATAGATCAGACAAAGAAGCTAAATATCTCATTGTTTCTCTTGTGTGAGAAACCCAAAGGATAAATAAAGAGCAAAATGGAGGATAGATGTTGGGAAGTAGGGAGAACTTGTTCAAATGGGAAGGAGAACAGGGAGGAGGTAAGGAGAGGAAAGAAAGAGAAAAGGTTTTAAAAAGTGTAAAGAAAACTTGTAAATGAGAAGAGGAAGAAGATTGAAGGGACAGGAGGAAAAAAAGAGAATTACGATATATAATGTGCAAGAATGAAGTTTCCATGATGAATGTGATCATCACCTATGGAAAATGTATGCAATAAACTTTTTATATAACCTAAAATAAATCCTTAGTGAAGAAGAAAATATCATCTTATAGTATAAAACTGTTTGATACATAGAATTTATGAGATATAATAAAATTATTTAAAAACAGTTTTAAATCACTGATGTTTGGGGTGATTAGTTTTAGAGAAATGACCAGAAGAAGAACATAAAGTCAGATGTCAAACTATTTGTAAGTCTTAATGAACATTTTTTCTCAATAAAACAAAAGAAAAGATAAAATATAAACATATCTACATGCACAAATACATGTGCATGTATTAATATATACATTTAAGTACATATATATTAATCTACCTACAAATATCTATTTATATATACACTTATAATACATTTTAGGCATGCATTTGTGATCTATGTTTACATATCACATATTATTCATGACATATATGTAGTATTCAATGAATAAATATGCAGACGCACACATATACAGATATGTGTATATGTGTACATAAAAATAGAGAGTGGGAATAGAAATAAACATGTCATTGTTTTTAGAAGTTCTAACACATTTCTGGATAATCCAACAAGCTCAATCAGATATAAAACAATTAGAAAACATCTAAGTAATGTGATCAGTATAAGAAATTAAATGAAATTTTAATTTCAATTTTCATAATTGGCAAAACTCATACTACGATATAGTAAGAAACACACTTTTCATAAGAATATTACAAGTGACAATACTTAAAAATAAATTAGATCAGTGTGGTGGAACACACCAATAATCCTAGCACTTGGGAGGCTGATGCAAGAGAATTTCTGTGTTTTTGGCCAGTCGGAGTTTCATAGTGAGTTCAAGACCAGCCTGAGCTACATAGTAAGACCCTGTCTCAAAACATATTAACAGACAGATATTTCAAAAGAATATAGATAACATTATAATATTACCAATAAAATAGTCTAAATCAAAGATATGGATCATATTTCTAAATGTTAAGCTGTGATATTTTTGTTTTCAATCTTTAATAAATTGATTCAACTTTTGAATTTAAACTACGATAATAGTATTCATTTGTGTAAGTAAATGCACAAAAATTTTTTTAAGTAGAACAACGTAGACAGACTTTGCCTAATAAAACTCAAATCATGGTCTTATATTTAAGACTGATGAAATGTATTTTCTTAAAACTATTATATCTTAGAGAGCATAATGTTAAAAGTTAGATGTGTTTTCTTAATAGTCCCCCTCATTTTTGTACTGGAATCAAATCCAGCACCTTCATTATGCTGAACAATTGACTTGAAACCCCAAACCTTTTTAATTTTGCGATGGGGTTTCCTGGAGTTGCCCAGACTGCCCACAAACCTGTGATCTTCCTGCCTTAACCTCCTAGAATGCTGGACTACAGCTGTGTGCCACATCCAGCTCTTGAGAGACTTTTAAGTCTATAGTATAATATTGTTAACTATTAGTACAACACTATGCAGCTGTAAAAATTACCCCTCATGTGTTATTAACTTCCTGTCTATTAACTTGCATTTTCCTACTATTCTAGGTCACCACCTTTCTGCCCTTTGCTTCTGTGGGTTTCACAGTTTTAGATCTCGTGTAAGTGGAATTATGCAATACTTGTCCTTCCACCACTAACTTACTACTTAGGATCTTCTTAAGGTTCATCTATGTTGTTATATATGTAAGATTTCCTTATTTTTTAAGGTTAAAATATTCCATGGAATATAAACACCACCTTTTCATTATTCAATCCCATTACTTAATGTTTAGGATGTTTCCACACATTTATGATTATGAATAGAGGCACAACTAACCTGAGAGTGTTCCTATCTATGTAAGACTTAATTTCAATTGTTTTGGAGAAGTACCTGGATGTGGGATTGGTGGATCATATGATACTCCTAGCCTTAATTTTTAGTAAGTTTTATATTGTCTTCCATGGCAGACATTAACATTTTGCTTTGCCACAAATATTAATTAGGGCTGTGATTCATCTTCTTCTTCTCAACATTTGCCATCTTTTGATCCTTTGATAGAAGCCATTCTGGTGTGAAGTGATAATCTAATCTGGTTTTGGCTTATGTTTCCTTGGTGATGAATGACATAAAGCATCTTTTCATTTATCTGTTGGACATTCGTATATCTTCTCTGGAGTTGGAAAAATTGGATATCCACATGCCAAAGAATAAAACTTGATCTATACTTTGTGACATAAGCATAACTCAATTCAAGGTGGATTAAAGAATTGAATGTAATACCTGAAAATTACTATTAGAAGAAATTGCAAGGTAACATTGCTTTTGGTAATGAATTTATTGATATCAAACTAAAGGCGTGGACAACAAAAGCAAAAATAGACCCATGGGACTACATCAAACTAAAGAGTTTCTGCATAATCATAAGTTAAAAGGCAACCAAAAGAATGGATGAAAATAGTCGTAAACATATACAAGATAAGCATTCATTTTTATTTTATTTTACTTATTTTATTTTTTTAGTTTATTGGTCCTTTTTAAGTATATAGAACAGTTATATCCATCATTGGGATCTCGCACCTTTACATGACAGGGTTTGATTCTCAATTTTGCCCCATACCCCTGCCCTCCCTTCACCTCCTCCTCCCTTCCCTCTTTACAAAAACCTTATTTCCACTTTTTCATTTTCTCATATTTTTTCCTTTGAGAAGACAATTGAACAAGAATCTTCTCTTTCCAGTATATTTCATGATGGCCTAAGCAGTCAGATTATTTTTTGTCACACAACTTCACATTTTCTCCTATCCTCTCTTCTATTTCGCCCTGCAGATATTAGTGAAGTAATTTATGACTTTAATTTCTGTGAAGTCACATTTATGACTTTTTATTTGGTGCCTCATAAAAGACAGTGGAACATTTATTTTTAAAACAGGCTTTTAAACTTAACATTGCATTTTTATTTGATTTAATATTGCACTTTATGATGGATTTCCATTGCCAATGAATTCACATCATGTGTGTTAATGAGAATCATAAAAAAATTACATAGACTTTTCAAAAATTATGTTCAATTCTACTTTAATATGGAAGTTGGAGGGTGTAAAGTCTTCATAACATCAGCATTTTATTATTTGTAATTATAAAAGCAAATAAATTACATGCATACTGCAGAAAAAATTCAGTTTTCTGAACAGATATATGTAATTTACGACAATATTTGGAATATTTTTGAGTGGGAAAAATAAGAAAGTAAGTTATTTTGGACCCACATGAAGAAGAGCAAATATGTACTTCAAGATTTCTTTTTCAGGAAGTACAGCTCAGTAAGGATGTAAAGTGACTTAGTGACCTTTATACTCTATCTTCACAGTCATTTACTATGATAGTGTATGAAATGCAAGTGTATTTAGTATTCTCAATAAATACTGTGTCAAAAATACTTTAATGATTATCAGTAAGTATGCATTTAAGCATTCATATATTTATAATATTCTATAGAAACACATTGATCATGTATAACATACACATAACATATATGACATCTTATATATTTGCAGATATGTGTAGTACTTATATGTATGAACATACACATTTGCACAAATATGTATGGAAATTCTGGTAAAGCCATATCTATTCTTTGACACAAAAAAAATATTATTGTTTAATATCTTGTTATGATCTGAATTCAATCTCACAATTTCTTTACTAGTTATTATATTTGTTTAATTTATAGTAAAGTTTTTAAATTTTAATAACAAGATGTCTTATTATGTCCTGTGGCTCAAAAATATCACTTTATTATATGTGGAAACCATTTTAAACTATGATTTCTAGGAAACACTATGGCATTCTTTTAATATAGCTGATTTGATGAAGATTAAACTGAGCCAATTCGGTCATTTCCACACACACACCTTAGATAAAATTCAGTTATCAAAATAATAGCTCATCATTTAGTTACTTAAAATACGGAAAAAATGTGGCTGAAGGGATATCGTGAAATAACTCAAAATAACTGAAGAAAAGAGAAGAGCAAGAAAAACTAGGAAAGCGAGATTTAGGATTCAAAACAAAATTAATGCAAGAAAAGAAAGGATCTTTGCTCAGGTAGATTTACACAGAAAATAATTCATTATACTCAACATTAAAAAGGAGGAAAATATTTTGAAAAACTAATACAGAAATACCCTTTGACAAAAGCAAATATATTAATTATTATTCAAGGTAATGATAGTTCATCATGGAGTTTTCATCACAAAAGGTGTTTCAATGCTTATCTTTTTTCCTATTTAAGATAGTAACAGTGACTTAAAAATTTAAATATATTAATAAGTTGCTTAAACCTTTATATTCCTAGAGCCCACAGTTATCTACATGTGAGTGTTAGGAGGCAGTAATTACCAAAATTGGTTAGATATTGTATCTTCCTCTTATATGAGAAACCTGAAATGTAAATAATTTAAAGACTAGAAAAAACAAAGAGAGGAACAAACATGAGAGGAAACAGTAAGTCATGCTACGTGAGGCTAAGAAGGAGGTATAGGGATGGAGCGGACCGCAGGGAAGACAGGAGAGGGAAAGTGGAGAGGATTAAACTGGGTCATGGATGTGAACCGATACTCCACAATGAGTACATTGTGCACCACAAACGTATGCTAATAAAAGTTCTTAAAATTGATTAACAACAGAATTACCGTGGACTCAGCGTAGAATGACTATAGAATTATTGACACTCTTCAGTCTATTGTGGCAAAAATTAAATCAGACCATTCACGGGTACTTTCAGAAAGTGTCCTGATTACATTTGCCAGGCCCAAGAGACATAGCCACCAAGGGTGCTCTCCTGATATCTAAGAAGCCTGTGTCCTTGCGAGGGCAGCCTGTTTAGTATCCCGTGCAACGCACAAAGCCCCATCTTTCAGGCAGCCGTGGGAGCGAGCTGGAGAAGTAGTCACCGTACTCTTTCCTTCTCCATCATCTTCTCTATTCAGCACAACGCAAAATTAGTTTACTTCTTAAATGTTTTGCTTACATCACAGTGGTTGCTTGTTTGTGTAGCTCTCACGCTAATATGCAAGTTTATTCCTTACAAACGATTCCTTCCATATCTCCCAGTTCCCATTTTTCTACCTTTAACTCTACAAACAATTGTGAATTCCCTAATCAGCAATACAGAATAATATAGAATAATAAAATATATAATAGCACAACATCTGCAATATATTTATTATATAACACAGTATGTATAATATAATATTATTAAATATATTAGTTGACATATATCTATTATTTATTATATTATTTAATATAATATTTATTAAGAACATGTAAATACCTAATCATATGATAATCTTTCATAAAATATCTCTTTGAATATACTGCATCTTAGTCATTTTTATTTCCCTTTCTCCTCCTGGCCCTGCTCTCTTCCTACCCTCAAATTCCCTTTCCATCTCTCAAAGTCTACCTCCCTAATTTTTTTTATATTTTGGGATTTTTTTTTATGTGGGAGCAACCATGAAATCTCTGACCTTTTGTGTTTGATTTATTTCACACAGCTTTCATAATATTAGAAATGAATATGTACTAATCACCCAAAGTAAATTGAAAGTTTACATATTGCATATGTATGCCAATAAAAAATAAAGATCAATAATAAAACTATATTTTGAGGTAAATTTAAATAAAGCATAACATAGTATTAATATATGGTTAAACCACATAATTTTCACATTTTGAAAAATTATGAATTCTTTTCCAGAAAAAAACAGTAATGATGTGTAAAAGTGAAAAGAATTTTATATATCAAAACATTCCCCTTAATAGGGAACTGTGATAGTCTACCAAATTACTGACCTATTTTGTCATTATTTTCACCTATAATTGTGATCAACATGATTTGTGTACGTGTGTGTGTGCGTGTGTGTGTGTGTGTGTGTGTGTATTTACTGGAGGTTTCTATTGTGGTTTAGATCAAGGATGTCAACGAAGGCTTCATGCACTCCTAAGCAAGGCTTTGGAACATGAATCATGGGGTTGACAGAGCTGCCTTGCTATTAGCAGTCAGGGTCTTGTAAGAGCAGCCCGGCGCTAGGATGACTCGGAGGACGTATCTCACTTCCTGACTCTTCTCACTCTTTCCTTCTGCTTTCTGCTTGTCATGAACTGAGCAGCTATCCTCCACCAAGACCCTTCTGTCATCTTCCCAGCCATGCAAGGAGGAAGACTTCTGAAGCTGAGAGGCAGAGTAAGCCTCTCTTCCTTTTAGCTGGGGTGGCAGGAAGTTTGTCCCAGCAAGGAGAAGGTGACTGAGACTTACTTCTTACATTTGACGGCTACATCCAAAGTATGTCATTTGATTAAAATGAAACTAATAACCTTTGCCATTTTGAATAAAATCGTTTTTATATATATATATATATATACATATACATACACATACATATATCCCTCTAGCCTTTTAATAAGAAAGATATCTAATGACAAATATGATCCTAAAAAGCTAGTTGTTTATTCATTCGTTTGTTCATTTTTGCAGTGCTGGTCATTGAACTCAGGGCCTTCACATTGGGCTGAGTCCCCAGTGCCTTTTCACTTATCACTTTGAGACAAGATGTCACTAAGTCACTAAGATGCCTAGGCTGGGCTTGAACTTGCTATCCTCCTTGCTCCGTCTCTCAAAGTGCTGGTATTACAGGTGTGTGTCACTATGCTGTTATTTTCAGTTACGTTTAATAATTAAGATGATAATGCCTTCATAAAATATATGTATTTGCTCCATGTCAAATATATACCTTCCCCTCCACAGACAGGAATTTGTTTTTGTTTTTTTTTTTCAGCTTTAATTGAGTTTATTGGTACATTTTAGGGATATGGTACAGTTACATTCATTGTTGGGATCTTGTACCTCTACATGACAAGTCTTGATTCTCATTTTTTCCCCTTATCTCTGCCCTCCCCTCACCCCCTCCTCCCCTTACCATCTACAAACACTTTATTTTCATCTTTTCATTATCTCACATTTTATTTAGTAATTTATTTTTATCATTTTAATGCCTAGTGGCTTTGAGATTTGGATAAATTAATTAAATATAAAGCAAAGGGTACTTTAGTGTGGAAGGCACCTAATAATAGAGGCCAATTAGTGGTAATAGGACTATAATGAAAAACCAACAAAGGAACACATATGCAATTAGAAAAGGAGAAAGTGCCTTACAATTCTAGTGTATAATGCACTAAATTTACAAATACAGTATTTTCTTGGGTTTGCATATCCAGCTCTAAAATACACTGGGACACCAAATTTCAAAAGAAAATATTGTCTTGCTTTTTATCTTATTTTTTCTTATGTTCACTCTTTATTCAGTGGTATCTAGTAATTTTTTCCAATTACAGCTTTAGATCTAACTATATGCAAACCTCTTTATGTTCTCTTCTCAGACAAGGTTATAAAAACATGAGATTTTCTGCTACATCTATGATTACAGTATTAAATAAAACTTTTCTACAGTGGAACTGCTTGACCTCTTTTCATACATTCATTTTGTTTTCTGACAGTTAGTGTAACTGATCTTTAATGGCCTTTCTGTATTTAATTAGAGTTCAGTTTGTGCCTCTGGGAGGTGTTTTATTTCAGCTTGAAACTAGAAATATGATTGCTGCATATTCGTCTATACTGCAAAATAAAATGTTACAAAGTACTCAGGTTTTCACTTTCAACTCATTAGAAATAATAGTTATCATTTGCTAATGATGCCAAAGTAATAATCGGATGCCTTTTTTCATTCCATGCACTATACTTAACGTTTTTCTCAAGAGTTGACAGACTTGAATATCCAATATTTGGCTGCCAAAGTTGTACTCACATTGAGCTGGCATAAAACCATACATCCCGCCCCCAAACACTCTCTTCTATGTCTCCCACATCTTATGTTCAGGAAGAAAGGATATTCCTCAAAGGTTATACAGAGAACAATTAGTTGGAAAATTCCAGTAGAAAACAAATCAAGGCTAAAGAAAATCTGCCCACTGTCAGAATATGTAGTTTCCAAATATCTCCAACAGAGTTCTATAATTGTTATGAAATCAGAACCAGTGAAAAACATATTTCAGGGTGACATATTTCCCTAGAATTTTGCTATTTCCATAAGTGTGAGCAATTGATAATTAAGATGGTTAGAGATACACATTATTTAAATTTGTTACTTAGATTTACTTTGTTGTTGTAGATTCTGAAAGAAGCCAGCTATGACTATTTGATCTATGTGACTATTTAGTGGTGAATACCTAAATCTTCAAATGGGTCTTTCATTATTTATTGGAGACGAAAAATAGATTGAGATTATTTTCTATGACAGCTCTGATGGAGCCCAGTAATACAACATTACATAAGCAAATTCTGAGTACAGGTAACACTGCAATGCAGAGAATGCCTCTGTCGAATTTTCAGCTGTGTGTAAAATTCTAATGCAACATCCCAAGCCAGTGTGGTAGACTATGAGACACTGACATTAACTACACACCTAGCAGTTTTGACAACCTGTGAACTAAAGTATAATGAATAATAAGAGAATAGACCAATAGTTTTGCTACCCCAAATCTGTACCCAGACCGATGAACTTCTCACAAGGACAAGTTTTAATCTTAAAATGACTGACACCCTATGCGTCGTGAGGTGTGCTGGCCTCTCATATTGTGAAGCAAATGCCCTAACACTGAGCTTCATCTTCAGCTCCCTGTATTTAAAAAAAATTTTTTGAGACATGGTCTCACTTATTTGCCCAGGCTGGTCTCAAACTAGTGATCCTCCTGTCTCAGCCTACTGAGCTGGTGAGATTAGATGCACATGCAGCCACACCAGATTTGTAGAGTGCATTTTCTTGAGTGATAAAAAGAATTCATTTTGCACACATACTCACTGACACCAAGCTGATGAAACTAGGCAATAATAGTTTTATTCAGAAGGCAACATCAATTTCAAGATTGTCTCTATTCAAAGCATCAAGTAGAATATCGATATGGATATTATTTCCTGATCTCATACATTATAGTTGAAATGATGCCCTCAGAAAGGTCATGGAGGTAGTTTAGAAATGTGAAGATGCATAGATAATTTTTCTCAGGGGTTTCTTGCATTGAGTTTTGAGATAACCACGAAGCAATACTCAGTCCAATAATCACCAACATCACACTCATTAACACCTAGCCATACTTAGGGACAGTTGTTGAAAGATGCAAAGTGCTGTTCCAAATTGAGGGAAGAAATGTAGGAAAAGAAGCGAAAACTCTTGCCATAAGAATCTAAATCAGGCGTATGGTGAATGCCTGTGATCTCAGCACTCAGGAAGCTGAGGCAGGAAGATTGCATGAGTTTGAGGCCAGCCGATATTTTATAATCAGCAATAACATGAGACTTTCATTAATAAAGTGAATTTTTAAAAGTTGTTTTTTTCCGGCAGGGGATTTAGCTCAGTGGTTTGGTGGCCTGCCTTTCAAGCGCAAGGAACTGAGTTCAATCCCCAGTATCAAAAAAAAAAAAAAAAAAAAAAAAAAAAGTCATTTATTAACGCCTGCTTCTTTTTTTCCTTACTGGTCCGAATTTATCATGCACTGTTTAGGTGAACAATACTCAATGATCAGATCCAAAAATACTTCCTTTTATTAGATTTGAGGCTCAATGGAGATTGTTCATCATGCAATAATAGGCTTGTTTCCTTCTTCTCGGAACTCACCACACATTGGGCCCTTGATACTCTAAACCAAGGTCTGACTTCACTAAAATTGTCATCAAAAACTGGGTGAAAGAACATTGCATGTAGTAAGGAATAGACTTTCTGTGCACCAGATCACTTGTCCTTTGTCCCAGCTGATCTTGTGAAATGTTTTACTTTTCTACAAATTGTCTACACTGATGAGAAACAGATAGCTTTATAGAAAAATAAGAATGTAGGTGTATAGTTGGATATTCCATAGCCTCCTGACTTAGGAACATATAATTGGTTATCTGACTTCTTACTATTTTTATACTGGTACATAATTCAAGTTTAATGGTTGGATCATTGATTATTTATAATATGGTATCTATGGTACAAAGTATTAAAATTCTTCAAAATCCACAGAAAGGATAAGTGATTTCCTCTTTATAATGTACTAAAGGTTTTTAGTAAATATTTTGCAATGATAAAAATATATGTAAGAAAGATACCCACAAGAGAAACTGCTGGATCAAATGGAACCCCTAATCCTAGTTCTTTGAGAAGTCTCCATATTGATTTCCACAGTGGTTGCACCAGTCAGACTCCCACTAACAGTGGAGAAGGGCTCTTTTCTCCCCACAATCCTGCCTGCATCCGTCATTGGTTGATTTCTTGACAGCAGCCATGCTCTTCAGTGAAATAAATAGGACAAATATGTAAATACCGAATAATTTCTCTGGTGTGACAAAGTAAAAGTGTAAATGAGGATGGAAATGTATAATTCATAATTGGAATAGGAAGAAAAGGTCTAAAGGAGTAGGGGAATTGGGAGGGGAGGGGAAAGTAAAGAAGGGAAAAGAATAAAAAAATAAGAAAAGAAAAAAATGGAAACAAAGTCTTTGTAAATAGGGGAGGGTGGAGGGGGTGAAGGGAGGGCAGGGGAAGGGGAAAAATAAGAACCAAGATACATCATGTAAAGGTACAAGATCCCAATGATGAGTGTAACTGTATTGTATACCTAAAATGTACCAATAAACTTAGTGAAAAAATATGTAAGGAAAATTAAAATTAATGCTAGTGAGAATGTTAAATAGGAAATATGCATATATTCAAATATGTAATACACATGTACAAATTCTTTATATAAAAATTAATGCAATAGAAAAACATACATTTCTGTGACTGGTATTTCAAATCTGATTACCACATATTCTTTTTTTTTTTTTTTTTTTTTTTTTTTTTTTTTTTTTTTT
>NW_022900923.1:35311766-35342071 GCF_012274545.1 Fukomys damarensis
TACAAACACTTTATTTTCATCTTTTCATTCTCTCACATTTTTTTCTTTTCCCTTTTTGTTCTTCCCCTACGTATCACACCTTCCCTACACCTTTAGCTCCTTTCCTCCCATTTCTAAATGTCAGTAATCTTATTAGAATCTTATGCATTGTTGCAGAATATTCACACCAGGGAAACTATTTGGTATTTACACATGTGGGACTTATTTATTTCACTTAGGAGTATATCTTCAATATGTATCCATTTTCCTATGAATGAATCTATTCTCTCGCTCTTTATGGCTGAGTAATATTCCATTTTATAGAAAAACCACATCTTCTTTATCCAGTTTCCAACGGATGGGCAAATAGGTTGTTTCCAAGATTTAGCTATTACAAATTCTTTTTAAAAATGTTTTTTACTATAAGTTTCTGCTACATAATAACTGCATTCAGGGTGAGGAATCCGTACATGTTGGTATTATATCATCACCGTAGCTTTCATTCCCTACCCACCCTCCCCTCCTCCTTTTCCTCCAGCTCTTATGCTCTCCTTCAGAGTCTATCTCTGTTTCACACCATTTCTTTTGATTTTCCCCTATCAAAAATTAACAAATTATATGTGAGATGAATGTAAAATAAACAATCAAAATGGTTTGTTCTTTTGAGTTCTCGGTATATTCAGACATTAGTGTTTGGCTATATCAAATAAAATACTCGATAAACTCCTATTAAATTTTTTTAGAATATCACAGTATGAATTATCATCAAATAAACATAACAATAGCTATAATTTTTACATAAAACACTTAAATAGAAAGGTAAGACTTTTGCAAAAATAATAGTCATTGCATTGGTAATCAATTCACGATTCAAGTAAAATTTGTTAATGTCTAAGAAAAAGACAAGTGTATTTTATGGTTCCAAATATATTTCTCAAGAGTATAAGAGGTAAACACATCTTATGGGTGATCAATTGTGAAGATAAACATAACAGCAGCAGCTTCTATTGTTACTTAGAGATCTAAGTAATTTATGCCCAAAGGATATTAGAATCTATTCAGCCCAGTGTTCAATGTATTTCTGCCTATTACTTCTTCTCCAAGTCCAGGAGGTGAAAAAGGAACAATGTAACATTTTTTTTGAGAAGTCTGGAAGAAGCTATTTAGTATTAGGATAAGTGCTCCGTGACCAGTTAATGACTACATACTCAGAAACAACTGGAGTAAGTTATTTCTTCAGTTTCTACTAAGACAAATTTAAATAGATTCGTTTGTTTTTAAACGGTGTTACAAGGCTACCTCTGAAGGGAAAACATTTTACATCTCTATAACAGTTTTACAAAGGATTGTCTTGTACAGAGTATGGTTGGCAAATCAGGACTTCAGAAGGAGCAGTAGATAAGAAATCAAGATGAAAGAGGTAAAGATCTCATCAATTATTATTAATGTTTTTATAATCCACTATAAAGTCTACTGGCTAAAACTCAGTTAAAATTGACACACTGAGACAGCAAAACAATTCTTTTTTATGTAAAAGGATTCAATTAATTAAGTTTGGGGTAATCCCTAAAATACGAATCAGAATTGTGATTAACACTTGATATCTTTTACTAAGTTTTAAAATAAATACTTTAAATGACACTTTGGAAGCTGTTTGGATATTAGTACAGGAAATGGATGAATTTTTAAAAATGTAATGTAAACATTCAAATATACTTTCTTATTAAATGTCAAATGCATCCAAGTTCTAGTAACTGCACTGCAGTCACTTTAAGATTCATCTGTACTCATAAAATAATTCCATGTCAATAATATACCATTCCAAGCCAACTAGGCTTAAGCAATACACATCTACACCCAACTTGACCTCCTTAGTTAGTTAGTTGTTAGTTAGTTAGTATGTTTCATGTGTGGTCAATAATGTTGGTCTCTGTGGATTTAGGAACTTAATCTAGAAACAAGCAGATCTGCTTGGAAATATTTCATGGTCAACGATGCACATGGAATATTTAATCAAACACACTTCACACATACAGAAAGATCCCAGGCAGCAGAAATTATGCATGATCTATCCTCATCAGCTGCTAAAATAATGACCCTTAAGTGAGAAACACCAATAACTAAGCTGGTCATGGTGAGGCATCCCTGTAACCCTAGGACTCTGAGAAACTGTGTTCAAATGATTGCGAGGTCAAGCCCCGCTGACAGCTTAGCAACTTAGGGATACCCTGCCTCAAAATAGAAATCACAAATTAAAATTACAAAAAGTTAGAAATGTAGTTCAATGCCAATGTTCAAGTCCCCATCCTGCAAAACCAAAACAAAGCAAAGACTGATTACTAAGTTATCTAGATGATTTGAAAATATACTGTTTTTGAGATACTGTTTTAAACAATGTTTTAATTGTTAACATTCACATTATTATCTTCTTTGCTCTTAAGATGCCTATAAAATCACAAGGGACAACGTGTTACAAAAGGAAATAATTTTAATCTATGGCTCCTGAAAGTGGATGTCAATAGAAAAAAGATGGTAGGAGGAAGAGTCTATTTTGGAAAGACAGTGTTAGAAGTAATAAGAAAATAAATTTCAATTACTGAACATTTTCATACAGCCATCACTTAAAAGGACTTTATTTTCTCCCTCCTCCAAAAATGCTTCAAATTCAGATATATTAGAAAACTCAGGATTAAATATAGTGGACATTACTGAACTTCGCAGAGAATCTAACCAGCAGGGTAGTCGTATTCTTTTTCCCAAACTAACTTTTCCAGAGAATGTAAATGATAGGCAGAGCCGGAAGTTGCCGTGTCACATCTGGTGAATAAGACCAAGGAGAACGCCCGGAGGTGCCTTCATGAGGTGGGTGACAAGCAGCAGCAGTGTACACTGCACTTTGAAAAATCTAAAGTGCCACAGAGTGGAAAGAAGGATGCAATCATTTTGTTCCAAATGATGGGGAATTTTTGTTCATTTTGTTTTATGATGGGAGGGATCAAGGGCAATGGGTCTCTTTCTAATGATATATTTTATTTTATTTTGCTTTTTGGTTTTTTGAGACACGGTCTCACTATGTAGATGATACTGACCTAGAACTCACTATGTAGCTCAGGCTGGTCTCGAACTCACAGTGATCTTCCTGCCTCAGCCTCCCGAGTGCTGGGATTTTAGGTGTGCACCACCACACCCGGCTCTAATGACATATTTTAATTAAAAGATGAACTTTCTATATCAATCACCCCTTGCATAATGGAATATTTATTAGCTTTAAAAAGGAGGGTCATTATGACATGATATATGCTATAAATTAATATGTACCTTGAAGACATGCTATAAAGTGAAATAAACTAGATACAAAATAAAGTTATACGTAGTTTCACTTATATGAAATTGAGGTATCATTTTTGTTTGTTTGTTTTTGTACCAGGGATCAAACTTGGGTCCTTGCACTTCTGAGGTGGGCTCCAAAACTACTGAGCTAAATTCCCAGCCCCAAGATATAAATTTGTAAAGACAAAAAGCAGAATGATAATTTTGAGGAAGGGAAAATGGCAAGCTATCATTTAATGGGTAGAAGATTTCTGCTTGGAAAGAGAAGAAAGTTCTGGAAATGGTCTTGATAATGACAAAACAGTGTGAACATACTAACAGAAATCTGTAACACAGAATTGCATACTGTTACATCGGGTATATTTTATCATTCTATATTTTCAAATAATATGTATAATTTTCTACATTCAGTAATCATAAATGTCAATCAAGATATAATGCCATAATTTAAAGATTAAGAAAAAATTCATTAACAGTGTAAAATATTTCTTTGCTGAAGCATAGCTTTATTTGATATCACCTGACTTCAACATTAACTTTAAATTCTCAAAAGTAGTTGGATGGAATACAGCATGAAAACATTCATTTTCAAATCATATAATTGCAAAGTCTAAATATCTTCTTTTTCTCTCTTTCCTTTATATGAAGTGATGACTTCCTGGAATTACATTAAACACTTACTTTAGTACTGGTTTATCGTAGAAAGGAAGCTTGAGAAAACAAGGGTTACTTCACTCATTCACACAAATAGCCCCACTTTCTAGAACATCATTGAAAGTATGAGTAGGATTTTAGTTTATATGCTGCCAAAGCGAGCACAGTATTAGTGAAATTTTAAGTAAACTTTTCAAATAAATAGTTTTCAATTTTCTCTATCTTGATTTCAGACATTTGAACTAATTAACTGCACTGCATATTTAGTAAGTTACAGTAGTAATTTTAATTCTTTCATAATAAACTGTGTGATTACTGGAGGTATTTGCTAATGTTTGCTATTTTAAGGATGCTTACATTTATTCCCAATAGTTTGTTTGATTTCAAGTAAATTTGTCATTCTTCATACTAGATATATACTCTTGGATTGGCTCAAGGAAATCTGAGCTTGGAGCTGAGCACTAAGAAATCTAATATTGTTTTTACAAAATATAATGTTACTTTAAAATTTTATCCCAGCTGTTCTTGTTTGTTTCTATTAATAGTGTTTCTTTGGCTATTATCCCTTATCTTGAGAGTATCTTTAATAACTAAGTTACTTATATAAATAGGTTTATTTATGGATACTTCTTTAATTAAATAGATATATATCATGCACATATTCTTTCTATATTTTAACCCCCGTGATATTCACATCTATGTCTGTTTCGTATCACTTCCATAATTAGCAAAACTCAGTTTTGACTACATGAATTGATAAATAAGTTATGCTTATGATAGAGACAGAAAATGGTATCAAATCAAACCTTTGCTTTTTTATTTTATATTTGTGATTAACCCTTGTTCTGAAAGTATGAAGTCCCAGAGAATAATACTACATTAGCAAATTTGGTCTAATAGTATATATTAATATATATATAAATAAATATATATATTCAATTAGTTTTCAATAACTGAGTTAATATTCATATTTACTTACTGATTTTCTTTCAAGCCTAGCATGAAATATTATTATTATAAAATAGCCATAATCCTGGTATAAGTTAAATTTTTAAATAATTAAATTACTATAAAGTATTTCCTTATTGAGAGTATCCTTTTTCTGATACAAAACCTGGTTGATTCACAAACAGCACAATTACTTTATCTTATCACATATTTACAGGCATTTAGATTTTGCAAAAATATGCTTTTGTCTTAGAAAGTAATTGGATATATGAATTAAAAATGGCAGTGTCAAAACTTTCATAATTACTGACAAAACAGCTAAACTCTTTCTCCAACTGCAGGTCATTTAATAGCATCATCTTAACACACAGAGGACCATCTATAAATTGGGAATGGAAGAATTGATACAACACAAAAAATAGTTTACCAACAGAGTATGATTGGCATAGATTTTAATATTAAAATATCCATGTTTATGGTATTTTTAGAGAAATCATTAAAATGGAAATTAGATTTTCATTGGAAGTGGGAAAAATAACAACTTTGCATGAATTCATTGTTGCCCATATCAATAATATATGTTTGCAGCATAATTTTACCTACATAATTGGTTTTTCTACAACAGTCAAAGGCTCCAGTTTTGCTTTAGTACAAAGCAAAAAAGTATACATATATTACAGATCATATATAAAAACTAGATGATAAAATTTTGCTCAGCATATTTGTTTCACAATGTTAGCTACTGATGAAAATTAATGATATAATTAAATTCAAGGAATATAATTTAAGAGTATATTTATGAGATTAATAAATACCTGACTTTACAGTAACATTCTGATTAGTTATATTTTATAATAATTTTGAGTAATGAACTATTTTGATTTGTTTTACTTGCTCGACCAACCTGATGTATAAATGGACCTCACTTTACTACAGGCAGAAGAATATTTTTATGGACATTTCTGGCCACAGTGGTCACCTAACATGCAGCCAACCCTGCAGCATGTCTTTATATCAATTTTTATCACTGAATTTGGAGAATTCTAAAAGCAAACTTATTTTCATTTTACAGAACAGAAATATAACAAACAATTAGGCATAAGGAGTTGCTCCAGTAAAGAACTACTAATATCTATTTACCAGGAACTCAAATGTACTCTTTTGTGTAGATGCTTTTTCCAAGATACAAATTGCACCTAATTATTTGCATATTTCTTCCAACTACCAAAATACAATGGAGCTGTATTAGTAATAAGTGTTATCACATCATTAGAAAAAGTTTAAAATTAATTATAGTTTCATTTTCCTTTTTTGTTAACTTATTTCTCAATAGGCAAAACAAAACCAAGCACCAAAATGTCAAAGTTCTAGAGGTTATTCCTTTAAAGTGAATCTCCGTTATCCTCTTTCTGTTCCCTTCAACACAGTCAGCTACTATTATCTGTTCTCTGTGTGTGTAATGAAAGATAACTCATTTAGATAAAAATGTGCAATTAAATATTTCTGTTTTACTTAAACGGCATGATGCATCAAAATGCTAATTTGGTTCGCTCTCCATATATTAACTCATTATATTCTTGTGGAATGTTTTGATAAGCAGTAAGCTAAGGAATAGAGATACTAAATATTTGGTCCACTGTATGAGTTACATTAGTTAGGTAAATGATTTTGTGCCTTGGAAAAGATCTACATTCAAATGCCAGGTCTCATTGCATATGTATTCTAAGTGTCAGGTGCTTGTTTGGTAACATTTTAATCAATATCAGGATTTCCAACAGAATTGTATGAGATGACCCATCTGAAAAACAATAATGGTGTGTTGTAAGTATTAATAAATCCTAACTATTAGTAATGACTGTTTTGTTGTTGATGTAAAGTGTACTCTTGGCTTTGTAATAACAATATTTTGAGCCTCAGCATAAAGCATATACCTTTGTTAATTAAAAATAATTTTAAAATGCATTTTTACCAGTTAAGTATGTTTTTTAATAAGTAAAATATATTTGCTAAATTAATTATTGTTTTATTCTTTAGGTAATCATATTGCATCTCCTTTTTAAAATGAATAATCATATATTCCAAATATTATAACATTTTAAATACAGCTCACATAGTCATGGCTATTAGAGAATTAATGGATAATTTGGCACAATTACCTAATAATTTATTAGGAATTTGTGCAATTAGAGATGTTCACGTTCAATAATGGCTTTTACAAAGCAAGTGGAGTGATCATTCATGCATGGTTGTATCCGTAAAAGATCCTCCTATAACACTGTTGGCTCACCGGCTCTGAAATGATAGTCTATCCCTAACACTTAGCAAAGTGGACAGAATACAGAGATTTGCACTAAATGCTTGTTAAATAAAGTAAATAAATAAATGAGATTTAAAAATGATTGCATATCATGTTTAAGGTCCTGGAACATTATCGATGTCTGGCTTCATTTTTATGAGGCACAAAATCCTGATGGGAAATGATCTATAGTGGATTTCACAGGAGAGGTCATGCACTAGCAGGTGCCCAGTGTTACTACACCAGAAGTTTCAATAAAACTAGCATAGAATGGAAACATGGGGAGCTCAGCTTTAAAACAAAAGGAATGTTAGAATGTATTCACTATTTTTTTTTCATACTCACGGGTAACTGGCCATCTATTCAATCTGTAACCCAAAGAAATATACATCAAATATATAAAATCTCTATGGACTTTGCAATCTTTGCTACTAACTAAATTTATTCCTCAAACTGTAGAACTGAGGGACTATGGAAGATTATCAAGTTCTGAGGACGATCATAAAAAGGGATTTCCTGAATGAGATCTCGCAATTATTCTGTTATTTCTCCAATTTCAAGTTTAATGTATATGACCTGTCCTTGTCTTTTGATTAAAAATTAATTAAGGAAAGGGACAATCATTACAAATAACGATAGAAATAAAACAAGCTTAGAACATCAGAACATGGGAAACCAAAAGCAATGTGAATTTAGCCAATTTCTTCCAGAAAAAAACTGTTCTGGTGAAAGAGGACTAGGATTTCATACAACGAGAAATGCAAATTCTCTCTCTCTCTCTCTCTCTCTCTCTCTCTCTCTTGTAAAATGAAGTTTTATATATATATATAATTATATGTGAAAATTATAAATATTTTAAACAAAAAAGATTTGAGACCTTTACAACTCTGCCATGAGATAGAGCATTCAGATCAATGACAGCCGAGAAAGCACTGCACATGTCAGCATTATAAAGCAAATACATTTCTTTCATTGCAGTTGCACTTGTGTCAGACTGGTGGTTAACAAGTAGTTATTAAATATTTATTAGGTACCACAGGTAATATGAGGATAGCTTTGACCATATCGACCTAACCACTCATCTGAAACCTGTCGTTCAGTGAAGTGATGACAAATTCGCTGAGGGCCGTAATGGAGCAAGTGTTCCCCAGAACATCCACTAGATTAATACAACCAATCCGACTCTTCAACAGTGTTCTCTGACAAAGCCTAACATGTAGCGTGATGAACATAGTTAATACTATTCTATCACATAATGAAAATTCACCAAGAGAGTAGATTTCAAGTTCTTTAACCCCCACACAGGAATTATGCCACAGTAATTGTTTCATCATATATAGATACATAAAGTTCATGCTACACACATTAAATATATACAATTTAAAATGAATTTTTCATTTGTACTGCATAGGAATGAGCCAAGCAAGCAACTGAGAACGAGGCTAAGATTTCAGACCTACTGCAAATCTCAATTGGTAGGAAGCATGTTATTCAGAGACCTTAGAGAAAACCAATATGGATAAAGAGAGTGGATTGCGGAGGAGGTGGCAAGAGAGTAGCAACTAAACTTTTATTCTGGTTTGCAGTCAATTCTTTTTTAGAAAACAACCCTCTGAATTGTTTGCTTCTAGATGAGTTCATCATACACAGATTTGTGGAATGGGATAGCAGGTGGTGAGGGGTTTGACTGTTACACATTCTGACCTCTCATCAGTGAAATCCTTCACTCAAGTGCTGAGTAGAACCCCTACCCTAACTCCCTTACATAGCTCTAAGGAATAGGTCTCTTCAGTTCTGCAGATGGATTAGATTCTTCCTTTGCTTTCTCAGGCTCTGGGAATACTCTATCTGTATTTTCCTTTACTTCACTGTACAACTTCTATACCCCTGTCAGCGCTTGTCTTCCCCAGTGCGATAGAAAGACTTATATTTGTTTATCAAGCATCATTTTAGTTTATTTTTGGTCCCTCTTAGACAGAAGGTACAATTTTCCATTTTATTTTGTAACTTGTTAGGACCGTTTCATCAAGTTCTGGCAAAAATTTAAGTAGAAACTGTATGGATCATCCAGGACAAGTACTGAATTATAGTGATATGTTTTTCCTTTCCCATCTCGTTATTTATTTATTTATTTATTTATTGTTGGTACCGGGGATTGAACTCGGGTCCTTGCGCTTGCAAGGCAGGCCACCGAACCGCTGAGCTAAATCCCCAGCCCTCATCTTGTTATTTATGTGCTTTTCAAATGTAGGTTTAGTAATATTCACCACTAAATATATTCTTTCATGAGCTCGGTAGTACTTATGAGCCCATTCATTTTCATAATTTTCTGTATGAGGAAAAAAAATAACAGAGATTGGAGTACCTTGCTTCATGCTTAACACAAGCTTGAGATATGGATATTGGCTGAAACGGCTACGTTAGGTGTGCCAGTCAGTTTCTTGGAACTTGAATCTATGAGACAAAATTGAGGAAGACAGAGAGATGAACTGGAAGGAACTCATCCTTAGAGGATTTCATTAAGTCCGAAAAATAGTCATGATCTGAAAAACTGTGAGAAAGAATCCCCTGTCTTGTTTAAATCACTCCCAATTTATAACAAATACTAATAACAACAATCAAATTTATTATAATCTCATCACATTTTAAGGACCTCTTCACTGAGGGGAACGGATAACACTCTTATTCACGGTTATTGTTTCAACTATCCCTGGGAACAAAGAAGATAGGAAACATCCAGCATTTGTCACTTTGAAGTAGAATTTTCATCATTTTATTGTCTTATAAAATCTTGTATAGAACTGAAAAAAGTATGCTTTTATAGAAATAAAATTTGAAGAACTTTCACAAAGTGAAAAATGCACATTACAAGCAAAGAGCAAGTAATATTATACTTTACCAATGACCTAGAAACTGCCAAATCTTGCTTTTAATTAGTATCCAACATTCTCCACAGAAATAACTGCTAACTTGACATATAATATATAGTGTTATGCCCCTTTGAAACACATATTAAATGATTCATATGTTTTAGATTTAACAACGCAGCTGAGCACTTTATTAATTTGTTAATGTATGGGATACCATAAAATGCAAGTGTTGGTAACTATAAATTCAGGTAACTATTTTACATGTGAAAAATAATTTAGATTATAATATAAGAAAAGATTGTCCTTGCCCTAGGAATAGAGAAGAATATGGTTAAAACAACAACAACAAAATTACTAAAGATAAAATGATTAAATTTAAATTTCATAGACTATGAAATTATAAAACACCCCAAAGCAAGTGTTGCTATTATAAGGAACAAACTTAAGTGCAAAAAGTTTATATAAATTTATAAATGCACTAATAATTTATATCAAACCACATCGCTCTATAATTTACCAGCACCTGCCAATTTGATTTTCTGCCCATCCATTCATTTACTCATCTACCCATCCATGCTTATTTTAGCCTTTCTAAAAGGTTTTTACTCATTTTGGCTTAAACTCACATTTTATTCACAACTAATGCTTGTTAGGAAGTTCTTGTGAATTTATTATCAATCTGGAAAATTTTCCTGAATGTTCTGTGATATCAACTTTCTCATACATAAAGTATCCATATGTATGTAGACCTGTCTCAAAACGTTTTTATTCTACACCATTGTTCTACTTATCAGACATTGCCAAAACAATACTGTGTTATCTTAGTGACTACAAAATTATTATATCTTTTGATATGTGAGTCTACTTCTTCGGGTATTTTTTTCCAAAATTTTCTTTATTATTTTTATACTTCATATTTCCATATACAGTTTAGATTCTCATTGACAATTTCCCCCCCAAAAAATAGCTACAGGAGTTTTGTTGTGATTATATTAAAACTCTCTACTTATTTTGATAGGCTTTATAAGTATTTCTACTATTGTGTTAGTTTTTTGTAACTGTGACAAAATATCTGACAGAACAATTTCAAAAGAGGACAGGCTTAATTTCAGTTCCCAGTCACTTGGCTCCACTGTTTCTCACCCTGAGGTGAGGCAGAACATCATGGTAGGGAGAATGTGGTCAAACAAAGCAACTGACTCATGATGGAGAGTGTACCTATCTAGGTATCACCCAGGTATAGGCCCTGTACCCTCCACTCCCATTATCTCCCAGTGACATACAGTTATGACTCTATCAGTAGATTAATTGATTCACTGATATAGTCAGAACTCTCAGGATCCGGTCCCTGGTTTCCAATAGCCCTACTCTTCGACATGGCTGCCTTGTGGACCACGCCCTCCATGTTCCCACCTTTGAGGGACATTTCAGGTTGAAATTAAGACATAAATGTCTGGTTTTCTGAATTTGTAACACTGTTAATCAGTCTGCTTATTGACATTTTCTTCGATTTGTTACAAAACATATTTAAAATTCTTTTTAATTTCTTGAAAATTTCTTACTTTTATTGTAGTCTTCTGTAGTATATTTCCTAATTGATTAGGAATGTTTAATGGTGTTAGATGTTTTATTATTTACAAAAATAGTCTTCTTATAAACGAAATGTGATTGTTGAATATTGGATGTATAACCAGAAATCATTTTGATGCATTTTGGGGGATTATAATAATGTATCTGTGTAACCTTTTAGACTTTCTAAGGGTGAAAGTTTGTCATCTGCAATAATGATGTTTATCACAGTCCAATGTATTTAGATTTTCTTTGATTCTTAGTCTTGCTATATTGCCCGGCATTGACTAATACATGGATTCATTTTTAGTAATATGTCCTTCATGGTATTCTCAATGAGCGATCTTTATGGAATGAACTTAAGCACACTTAGCAGTGTATGGGTCAGTCACTTGGCTTAGCCTCCTGATGCAATCAAGAGCTGTGATCAATAAGACATCCATGAGACTGCTGCCAATGTACACTAATTGTAAACTTTTATTTTTATGAGTAGAAACAGTATCTTCTAAAAAAATGAAGTAGAATAGTATACATAGTAATAAGCAGCAGTCATTTTTATTGAGTACCCTGAATTATGTACTGTATTTAATTGGAATATGTGATCATTTTGCGTAATTGACAGCATGGTAAGATTATTTACACCCACATCATCACAGACATGCCAGTAAGTGTCTACAATATGCCACCAACATTTTACAGGACTACCATTGTTTAAGAGATTAGTAATTGACCAAAATATCATGTGACACAGGGCCGAATATAGCTTTGCAAACGAGTTCAGGGGGAAGGTCCACTACAGGTATTTCCTTCTAAAAATGTCGGTTCCCAATTTTACTTACTATGTTAATAGTTACTAAAGTGTAACTTTACACTAGTATTGCACTTATATAATGATCATCACCAATAGTGTTATTATATTTTACTATTTTACTTTATTTCAGTGCTGGGGATCAAACTTAGAATCTGTGCATGCTGTCAAGTACTCTACTGCTGAGGTTCACACCCAGCTCTTTTACAGTATTTTATGGGTTATCATCTCCAAGCCATATTACCAAGAGCTAGAGTATTGGTAAAAATGTTTTAATATCTTTAGCATGGGCAGTTTTTCAAAATAGAGCTTTGAATAATAATATTTGTTATAGGCTCTTTTTGTAACTATCCTTAGTTACATGAAATAGACCCTTCTGTTTATAGTTCCTGTGAACATTTAACTATTTCTTTAAACACATAGAGGTATCATATCTTATCACATACATTTTCTTTATCAAGTTGGCATTATTATGTGATTTCACTACCTTTCATTCTCTTGATATTATGAATACTCTGATGAATTTCAGTCATGAGATCTGCTGTACACTTCACAAATACAAGGAATAGAGTTGTAATATAATATCCTTTCACATAATGCTGACATTTCTTGGTGTCGTTGTCTCAATGTCTGTGCCACCAAAAGTTCATAGGTTGAAATCCTAACTCTCAGTCAAGGGGGTGGTGTGGGGAGGAGGAGTCTTCTGAAGGTGATTAGGTCGTATGAGTGGGATTACTATCATTACAAAAGATACTCAGCAGAGACACTCGCCCCTTGTTCCATTTCGAACCCACTGAGAAGGTACCATTTATGAACCAGAAAGCTAGCTCTCACTAGATACTGAATTTGCTGTGTATTTAATTTTAGTCTATGTGTTTCCGAAACGAGGACTGTGTTTTTTTGAATTTCTACGTAGTCTCTAAATTTCTTCTCAAATTTTCAGTTATTTTCTCTATTTTCATGAGTGAATGAATCACGTCTATTTTCAAAACTTGCTGTAACTCAAGTATTTAAATTTCATGGTTTATATTGTCTAGTTAATTTTTGGCCAATTTGTGTTTTAAAACAATATTTTTTACTGGGCATACAACTTGAAAGATTTTTGATACGTGTGTAAAATCTTGGCAGATAATTTGAGTTACAAGAAGAAGTGTTCTGGGTTGCATTATATTCTGATTGATATGCTCTGCTAAGTGAGAAGTAGTGATAAATTGGCAAAATGATAGATAACAAAGTTTGTTCATTTAGAAAAGTATTTTCTACATGTTTTCTTCAGTAATCTTGAAATTATATATTATTTTTGAAATAGTTATTTTAATTACTATCTATATAATTGTCTAATGGCAAAGAAAATAATACCTTTGGCAATAAACACATTTTCAAAAACCGTAAGTTCTTAATTTTTTGTGTCCTTACAAAACTATTTCCTGATACTACATGAATTTTCAAAACCAGATTTTTAATATTAAAATGATTTTTATTTCATATAGTTTTGGTTAAACCTTACTTATGGTGTATCTATTTTTTTCTCCATATTAATAGCATGTATTCAGTTATACCACAATGTTTACTTCTTTTTAGTACGTATTATTTGCCCTTTCAAACAGTAATTTTTCAAATCTAGACTTCCTTAGTACTTCCTATTCTTTTAAACAGGTAGGTTAATTATTTTCCCTAGGAAATGTACACAGATGCTACCTCTCCTAATTCATTCTGTCTATGGTCAGTTATTTTTGTTTTGTCTTGGTTTACATACAGATATCATAGGCCTGAGTTTAAAGCTGTAAATCACAAACTTTTTATACCCCAGTCACTCTACATAATTAATACTTGGCTTTAATATTTGAAGGTGACATGTGGAAGTTTCTTTTTTGGTGTACTTCTCCAAGAATCCTTTCTCTACTCAAGAATTCTTGGAAACTTTTCTTCCATTTTAATTTCCATACTCTTAATCTCTAATGAGAGGAATTATTTTGTCATGGGTAAGCATGAAAATTACAGCAATTAATTTTGATAACTATATTTCTGGTGTCAGATGTAAACTCAATTTTCACAGCATTATCTGTAAATATATTTGAAATACTGATCTAGCCAGAGAAATTCAAGAAAGAGCTTTTAATGCTTATTATAAAGTCATCTAAGAGCAAAAGACAAAGAGAATGTCAAAGAAGCTCTTCTCTTTCTTCCTGATGAATTCTTACCTTTAATGGATTTCATCATTCAGGCACAGGTCACCCCCAACTTCTGTTGTTATTATGCTCGTTCTTAGAGCTAAACTTGTACCTAAGATTTCATGTAGGCCTCGGGCCTTATGCAAGCAAGGTTATTACAACACTGCTTTCTATCTTGAAATTCCTGCAGCATCAGTCTTCTTTTTATACCATTTTGCTAGCGTTCAGCATATTATCTAATTTGACACATATAAAACACTTTTAAAATAACATACTGAAAAATGCATCTACAATGCTGCGCATGCAATTTTATTTGTAAAACCCATCTGCATCCTGCATGATGCTAATGTACGTATTTATTATAGACATGGACTTTGATATTTGTACTGGACAGAATCCAATTTTTCCTTCCTGTTATCTTTTCTTCAGACCTTTGTTCCCTCACGTCCTTCTCTGGGCAAGACCTCATTTATTCATTTTTATTATGCTCTGTCTTCTTCATCTTGTATTGTATGCTCTATACAAGCCATATGCATATTTCTTTACTCAAGAAATGGCTCACAGGATGGGAAACCAGATCTACCATTAAGCATACATGTGCAGGTTTGCACCATCAGTTCAGTCTTTAGGAAAGACCAGAGACTGGGCTAACAGCTGGCCTGCAACTCCTCGAGAAAACCTGAGGTAGGGTTTTCAGGGTTTTCATAGGTGAGCTACTGCACATTTCCAGACCTACAAAAACTGAGGTAAAAATGGATTGCTGTTTAAACCAGCCAAATTTTGGAATAATTTGTTTCACATACTACACAGCAGTGCAATGTTTGTTCTTGCTTTTAGTGTTCTTCTCAACTGCATAATAGACGTAGTCCTACATTCTGAAGAAGGGGAACTTATCAGACTATGACAATCCTTATTTAATCATTACTAAAAATATTGCACCAAGAAATTGCAGAAAGAAATTGTGCTATTTTTCTTCAACACAAAATACAATTTCAGAGTTGATTTGTACAGAAGAATAAAAATAAAAGAATTCTCTTCAGTCAAAATAATTACCCACTTTAAAGACCTCAGTAGACAATGACATGTGATTTACCCATTCCGTCTTCAGTTATAACCCATCTCTTGCATTTTAACCAAGTATTCTCTGGATTTTCCTTGGTCGTCCTTTATCGTGCTCTCCGTATGTACGTCATTTTTGTTGTCAGTATTATGTTATTTCATGTTATAGAAATTTATTGGGAGTTAGGCATTATTCACATGAAGGCAAGAAGGAAATCTGGGGTGGTTACATCATTTAAAATAAAATGATTTTTAAAATAATGGAAACTATGGAATAATATGTTTTGGAATATGCTCTATTTAATTTCAATAAGGACAATGAGAAGACTCAACTTGGTTAGTCTACATTATTTTTGCATGCAGGTTACAAGATGATAATTACAAGAAAAATAAATCTTTTTTGAAAACTACACGAACATTTTGAAATCCTTAGGAAAATTATTACATAGCGACAAAGTAAAAAACAAAAACCCCAACAAATTGCAAGCTGTGTTTTAGGCTATTTCTGTGTCTCCGTATTTATTTTCATAAAGGTTTCTCTCTTCTCAAGTGCCCTTGAGAGACTTTTTAAAATGTTTACCCTGATGCTTTAAAGCAATTCAGAGGGTTATCATGATAACAGCTTTCAAAATGTCATAAAATTTTAAGACGAGATGTCAGATAGGGAGTTCACGAAGTCAAAAAGTCAAGGTTTTAAAAGCTGCCAAACTCACGATGTTCTAATGCTAAATGAAAATAATCCTTGCAGCTTTTTGATTTAAACCGATTTAAAAACATTTGTCGACCCTCAGTTCCATTTGATGTAGAGGAAGTCAGAGTCAACAATACCGGTCATATTCCTAACTGAAGAAATGTACACCAAAGGTTGCTCTGTGTGCACCGTGCTTTGTGGTTTGAACACCCCCAGAAAACCCAGAAAAGCTGGGTTCCCGACCTGTGATGGTGCTGGGAACTAGTGCAGCCTTACGGAGCCCCAGGTTCTCTTTCGCAGAAGAAATGCGCTTGAAAGGAACTGGAAGGACCCGGGTTTCTTTCTCTCTTCTTTCCCTGTCCAGGAGACAAATGCGTATGGGCATCTACTGCTCCCCTCTGACGGACGCTGCACGCACCAAAGCAATCCGATCAGTCTCGTCTTAAACCTCCCAAAACGATGAGGGGGGGGGGGAAGAGCCTTTTCTTCTTTACAAGTTGCTTGTCTCTGATATTTGTAACAATAATGGAAAGTCAAAAGGCACAGCGTGCAATCTTGGAGGTTTTAAAATGGGTTGTGCTCTTAATCTTTAGGAAAAATTTGTGCCTACAGCATAATCTTTAAATCTTAGTAAAAGTCATAGTAGTTTGGTTTATACAGCTGTAGACGACCGAATGCCATACGATGTTTTTGTGTGTAACATAGTAACATAACCCCTATGAGTATAAAACCTTCCCCAGGCTCCCTCTCCTATTACAAACCAGACATGCTTGGTTAGCACTGATATGACCAAACCTGGTATTTCAGCTTACAGAATATGATCCGCACATTCGGTTCTGTGCAGAAAGATACAAAGAGCTAAAGCGAATGCAGTCAGGTTTTCATCCTCAATAGCACTTTCCACTGTTGCTGAACAATCCCAGAACTGGAACTGTTTTCCAAAGTCTTTGAAAAATATTTGAAACCACAAGAATGAAGACCTTTTCAACCTAGTGTCAGCCCATTGTTACAGTGCTTTCAAAACAAGATAATTGTGCAGCTGTAGAAGGGGCCTAAGCAAGGCTGAGTGCGCAAAAGGTGAGCCAATCTCTCACTCGATTAAATACCATTTAGAATAGTGTTTGGGGCCGGGGGATTTGGCTCGTTCGTTCCGCTGTCTGCCTCACACAAGGACCAGAGTTCGACCTGGAATCAGAGGAGGGGGATGGAAGGGGGGAGGGGGAGGAGGAAGAAAAAAACCCACAAACAAGAATAGTGTTTGGATTTGTTTATTAAAGAAGTCCTAACAAACTATTGCAGGTAGTTCAAACAAACGAGGAAACATTCTCTCAGTTCTGTAGGCTAGAAGTACGAGATTAATGTGTTCAAAGTTTGATTCTCCACACATGAGAGTCTATTCTGTGCTTCTTTCCTCCTACTTTGTGATGTTTGCTGGCAATCTTTGGTTTTTTGTTCTTTGCTGTGTCGTTCCTAATGCTGCTTTCACCGTCAGTCACGTCCTCCCTGGGGGAGTGTGTCTGTGTCCAAATTTCTCCTTTGTATAACATCAGTAATATTAGGATAAGGGCCGAATCTACTCTATCAGGTTAACTAGTTCTCTCTGCGTTGATCGTGTTTCCTATTAAGGACACTTTCTGAAATACTTGGGGTTATGACCTCAATGCATAAGTTCTGAAGAAGTAGAGTCTCACATACAATGTTAGTCTAATTGCTTCAAAACCTCAGTGAATGCAAGTAGGAGAAGATACCTTAACTGCACCCAAGTCAAAAATGAAAATTTTAGGTTATTAATGGGCCTTCTGTGTGTGGCAGCCTTGCAGGATATCAATTAAGTATCTAACTGTGTCATTTCATTCTTTTAATTTTTGAGATTGAACATCTTCTTTAAACTTCTGGCCTCTCCACCTTTTGCTCTCTAGTATATCTATTCTATTTTAATTCCTCTTAGCTTCATCCAGCTTTAAATTACTTAATTAGAAAAATAAGTAAAAAAATAAACCAAAGTAAATAACCATAAACTTCAAAATGAAAATAAACCTTTTTTTTTTTTTTTTTTTTGAGGTAGGGTCTCACTATGTAGTTGAGACTGACTTTGAACACTATGTAGCCCAAGCTGGTCTCAAACTCACGGCAATCCTCCTGCCTCTGCCTCCTGAGTGCTGGGATTACAAGTGTGCACCACCATGCCCAGTTTGAAAATAAACTTTTAAAGTCTCCAAAGTTTGGTGAAAATTTAATGTTCATTTAATTGAGCTTTTATTGCATACAGATGTATTTTATTGCATTACATTTTTTCTTATTTTAAGCTAACCAGACATTAGAGGATATAAAATAATAGTACTGATAAACTAGTGAGAGATGAGATAATAACAAAGATGTTTTCAGAGGTTATTTCATGAACATTTGAATTTCTCAAAACTCAGATGTTGGTGTCCTTACTGCTGATATGAATGTATCTTAGATAGAACATTCCAATAACATCATAATGTTGGACTTCCACAGAGGAATTAATGCCCTTAATAATAAGAAGAGAGATTTCAAAGAGGTTCCTCTCCCCCCATGGAAAGAAACAGCACTAATTTAATAGTATACGTGCCACAAAAATGACAGGGATCATAATCTGACCATGTTACACCCTGATCTCTGACTTCCGATCCTTTAAAAAAAGAGAGAGATGAAAGTATTTAAGCTACTCTGTCATATTCTGTTATAGCTGCCAAAATTGTTGAAATCAGAGTGATACTTCAAATCTAACACTGTCAATATATATATTTAACCATACATTGAGGAATATTTCTGGAAGGTCTCCATCAATTCATCACACATAACTACTGTCCGTAATGTGCATTCAGTAGAATAAAAGAAGCATAGCTAAACTGAAGAACCCTTCTGGACTTTTTGTGTCCTTTTTGTAAATAATAATGCTAGGGAACAGCATAATATATATTTCTTTCTTAAGAAATACACCGAAATACATCTGGTGTTGTTAAAATTGTGGTCATTGTTTCAGGATATCTTTTCATTGGCTTATAGTAATGTCTTGAAATAGGAATATGATTTCTTGCATCATTAAAAAAATTACAAGATAAATGAATTACATTGCCAGTCCTGATGAAAGAACCATAATGATGCTACATTAGCAAATGGAAATTTAATTAACTAAATACAAATAATACATCCAAATAATTGGTCCTAAAATGAAAATAATTATTGCATAATTACATACCTCCAAATGGACCCCACTGCATTTTGTGAAGCCTATGAACGAATGTCATAGTTTCTTACTGTGCCTTAATAAAACCCTCTCTAATGCTTTCATTACAGGTACAGACAAATGTAAAGCTCGTGCTTTATTTCAGTTGTATCCATCATAGTTTGTACAGCTGACTTTTAGTGTCAACAGATGAGAACTCTAATGAGTTATGACCTGAAAAAGGAATGCAGACCTACCGTACATCCACTCCTCCTTCCCTTATTAGTGCAGCAGCCGTTTGGCTGACAGTGTGAACGATGTGTTAGTGCTCTTTCCAGATCACTTTCAAAATCTATGAGAGTTTTGGGAAAAGCTTCCCATGTTCCTTTGTAAACTCATCAAAGAGGCAAGATTAAATAATCTTCACTACATTGCCTATTTTCTTACTAAAAATCACCACATATTCAGTGACAAAATAACAAAATAGTACATTATAGGAAGCAAATGCATCCCCCCCCGCAAATGTAAGGTGACACGTTTTTTGTCAACACATGAATGTGCTGTGCTTTGTGAAAAACGATCCCCAGTGTTAAATGGTCTAAGAAGTTATTGTTGTGGACTAGGCTCTGTACCAGGCCCCAACAGTCCTGATGAAAAATAAAAATGATGCAGCCCATTTTAAAATCTTGTGGCACCAAACTGAAAATAATCTATCTAACCTTGCAGGAAAGCAGAAATGTACTTCTGGGGATTGAGCCCAGGGTCTTAGCATTCATGCAAACCCTCAACTCTTTGAATCCACTGTTTTCAAGACAGGATCTCACTGCATTTCCCTGGCTGGGCTCCAACTTGGAACACACCTGACTTAGCCTTCCATCGTCCTGGAATTACAGGCATGCAGCACGATGCCAGGCTAGAACTTATTAACTTGTCGCATATATAAAAATCAGGTTACAGAGCTTGGTGATATATATCTATTAAGGCCCACTGCCTCATTTTTAAACTTTTGTTTTGCTATAAATAATTTGTATTTCTACATTTTCTATGTCAACCCCTTGTGAAATGTACAGTTTTTAGATATTCTTCTCATTGTATACATGGTCCCTTTATTACAATCACTGTTTGCTGTGCAGAAGGTTTTTTTTTAAGTTGGATATAATTGTAAATTGTCTATTTCTGCTTTTGATTGCTGTGATTTAGGGTCTTCTCCAAAAAAAATCTAGAAATTCCAATATCCTGTAGCACTACACTTATGTTTGTTCTTGTAATTTTATATTTTCAGGTCCATAGAAAGCTTGAAAAGTATCTATTATTAAATATTTTTATTTAAAATTTCAAAATCAAAAGTGAAATTAAATTTGAAATAAAAACACTTGCTTTTTCTTGTTTTATACTACTACTGCTATTTTCAAAATATGTATTAGTTTAAAAACTATGGAATGGATATGGAACAGAGAAAAACACTTAAAAATCAAAACAAGTGGATTGAACACATAATTTGTATGAATTTTTCCCACATGAAAATAACTTGGATGTTATGTGAGATTTTGAAGTTTTATCCTCCAGCTTTTGATGTGTCTTGGCTGCTATATTGTTTTATGCATTGTATTAACTATTGTTAAATTTTTAATGTCTGTTGGAACATATGTGAAGCCATTTTATATTATTAATTTAATATCTTGAATTTCACTTATTTCTACATGTGTAATGTGTAATATATGTAAATAAAAATAAATATAGCTCATTATACTGTACTACAATGTATTTCAAAATATGATTCAAAGAGTGAAGCAACTAGGAAACTCTGTTTCAAACCTTTGAAAAATGAAGTAAAACAATATTCTTGGTGAAGTAACAGAAAAAAGCTCAAGTGGCCTGTTTATTGGAGGCTCCAAGATGACAGGACTGTCATCAGAAATTGTTTTTCTTCTTCCATTGCACATGTAATCTAAGTGATAACTTTCTTGTTCATGGTGGAGAAAAAATAACACTTGCATTAAGATTTCACATTGCCATATGATCTTGGATAACGTACAGTCTCTGAACACTTCCATGGGGAAAAATTTATAAAAGAAAAGTGTGTGAGGTGTTACATGATCCGAGCCTTGAGGTAATATCTTCCAAAAAGAGTGGTTTGATTTTTGTAGATGGTCAAACCTAGCTCCGCATATTCTGTAAGTAAGAGAGACAGTTTTATAAGGGGTAAACAGTTTTGAAATAGGAAGCGCTCTAAAATGATCAGAAATGTATGTCATCTGTTTGTAAAATGGCTGTGGATTTTGGGCAGCTTTTTTCATTACTCTGCCTTTTTGTTGGTTTAAATTTTACATGTAAAATCAAGCCTTTATGTTTCTTAGATACTTGGTCAAATTAAACATTAAAAGAAGCATATTAATTTTCTTTTGAAAGAAATAACATAATAATCAGAATAGTATTAGGACAATACAAAGAAATACAGAGAAAAATTATAATGCACAATAACATCATTAAATTCTTTTTCTCTTTCAAACAGAGATATAATTCTGCATGTTGTAGCACTACACATTTCCATCTTTTCTCATTTTTTGTTTTCCTTTTCTCTCTCTTCCTTCCTTCTCATCCTTCCCCCTTCCTAGCTCGCCTTCCAACTTGAATATTTTCTTTCTATTTCACAATATCTGTTATACATTTTGGTCCTTTTGGCTCCTCGTAGCAGAGAAACAATGTGGCATTTACACATGTCCAGTTCATTTTACTTCAGAGTATGGTATGCAAGGGTATCCATTTATGTGGAAATGTCTCAAGTTTATCCTTCTTTATGGCTGAGTAGTACTCTCTTCTATAAAAAACCCCACACTGTCTTTAACCATCCATCCGTTGCTGGGCATTTGATGGGAAGTTTATGAGCATTTGGGCCATTTTCAAGATTTACCTATTACAAACTATAATATAAAATATGAGATAAGAAGGAAAAAATGGAAAACTAAACTTTTGTAAATGAGGAGTGTAAGAGAGATTGAAGAGAGTGTAGGGGAAAAAACAAGAAGAATCAAAATATAGCATGTACGGGTACAAATACCCTATGATGAATGTAATCATTATGTATATCTAAAATGTACCAATAAACTTAATTAATTATTTTGAAAGTTGAAAGAAAATAATAGAATTTAATTACAATATCATAAAACAGTGTCTAAGAGAGAAAGCTCATAAATCAGAATTTGTATGGGCAGAGACAAGCTCAAGAACAGAAGAACAAAATTAACTGCATTTCACCAAACCGACTTATATTCTGTGGCAGAGAAAAGTAAAGTGTCAGAGAAATGCTTTCCTACATCAGCATTAAAAATAGCAGTCTTCAAAAATGGTCTGTGTATACCAGTTTCAATGTGTCAGTTTCAGTGATTCATAATGGAGGAAAAGGAGAGGGTGGCATAAAATGATGACTTACCAATGAGGAAAATTAATTTGCGAAAATACATTTAAATATATTTTTCTAATATTGAAAAATGCCATTGTTCATTTCTAAAATGCACATTGGTATCTTTCCACTATTAATTCAATTGTATTATAATTTTCCAAATGTTCCCATTAACTTTCCAATATAATATGTAAATATATACATATTTATAAATATGTAAATACACACATATTTATGAATATGCAAAGACATACATATTTATTGCCTTGTCTTTTTTGTTTGCTTGGGAACTTCTTTTTTTGTGGCAGTGCTGGGAGTGAAAGCCAAGGCCTTGTTTATGCCAAGCAAGCACTTTGCCATTTAGCTACACTCCCCGACCTTCCATTAAACTTTTTTTTGTAAAGAAGTTTTCAATGAATTGTTCAGGCTGGCCTTGAGCTTGCACTCCTGTTTCAGCCTTTGAGTAATTGGGATTACAGATTATTCCACCAGGCCCAGCTCACTAGATAATTGTTTAAAACAAAATTTAAGGTACTTGCATAAGGTTTAATAAATATGTAACATGTAATATTTAAATGATTGGAGTTCTACAAACTGATTTTAGCTCTGTGAGTTTTTTATTCAAATGCAAGAAGTTAAATTAATTAGATCAGTTATTTCTAGATGATTAGTGGCTTAGATAATTAATTAGATCAGTTATTTCACAGATATATTTTATTTGTATATGTTATTCAATAATTTTAGGTTTTATTGCATATACAAAGGCTGTAACATTACATACAACATGTAATGAAACCTTTTTGGATGAATATATTATCTAAAGAATACTGATTTTATATATTTGTCAAAATTAAAAATTTGAATTATTCATTTGGAAAGCTTAATAATGATTTAGAACATGCTCTTGAAAAGGTAATGCATTATTTCCCCGAATTCTTTTCAATATTTTTTAATTTAAATGGAAGGTTACAAAAATTCTACCAATGAATGAATAAAATGAGTGATTGGGTATGATTTGGCGTGTATTTCATAGATTTTTATGGTATATATTCTAATTCATATTTTTCTATAAATGATCATGATTTTTAAAAATTGCCCTCATAATAACTATATTATTAGAACTTTGGAGAAGTGTTTACTAAAAAGATCCTCTCTACTTTAGTCAATTATATACTTTCAAATTGTTTTTTATCTTTGCTACATGACATCCTCTATGGACTTGTATAAAAATTATTACTCTATGTTTCGTGTGATTTTAATATATTGTTCATCTTTTTACCACATCATTTATTTTCCTACACAGCTAAGACGTGTTCAGTGTCAGAAATGCTCTGCTGTATGCTTGGATGTACAAAACTGAATTGACAGATGTAAACGTTTAATCCAAAAATTCAGTTTCAACTCCCATGAACAAAATCTAGGCTAAAGCCCTAGAAGTTACTTCCTTTAATAAGAGTAAAGAAAACGACATCAACTCTGCATTTATTATACATCTGACATGCATTAAAGATGATTTCCAAACAAAATTTGTTAGATGAGCAGTCTCAGAGATGACTGCCTGATAATTATTTTTCTATTAGGCAGCTAATCTCACACAAATAATAAATTCTCTGAGAAGTTTTCCTTATCCAGATGGTTCTCCTTTCAGGTTAGTGTTAAAAAATATTTTCATCGGTATTTAACCCACATGGACTAAGGAAATTAAATATTACATTTACATAGAGTGGTATCACCTTATTCCAAGTATACTTTTTTTTCAGCTTTAATTGAGTTTATTGGTACATTTTAGGGATACAGTATAGTTACATTCATTGTTGGGATCTTGTACCTCTACATGACAAGTCTTGGTTCTCATTTTCTCCCCTTGTCCCTGCCCTCCCTTCAACCCCCCTCCCCTCCCCATCTACAACCACTGTATACTTTTTAATCACCTTTTCTCGAAGGAATCTTTCATAATTTCCTTTTACAGGAAAACTGAAACTGAACCATCCATCAGCTAATGGATAAAAGTACACGGCCAAAGCCACACCTCAAGCCTATTCCAACTATGAAGAATTTCTGTGTTGTTCTTCACACAGCGAAACCCTCTAAAGAGCTGATTGCAGCAGCCATGTGTGTAGACCAGGCCAGATCAGAGAAGCTCAAAGTCGCTGGCACGCTGACCTTTTTCACTAATTTGAGTTGAAGCAGGTTGTCTTAGCCCGCTGAGGTTATACTTTGCGTATATTTGCAAATGCTCTGCCACTGGGCCTGTTCAAGGTATCGACGTTGTTGAATGGATACAGTGTGTCTTGCAACAAATAAATGTCTTCCTTCAGCAGAGAGGAACCGAGTAGAAAAGAGTTTGAGTTTGCCTGAAGAAGTAAGGAGGTTGCAGTGGATTGTCCTCACAGAGAACAGGAAGATATGCCTGGGAAAAGAGAGAGGGGAGGAAGGGAGAGAGGGAGAGAGAGGGAGGGAGGATATGAAGTTATTCAACTGGTAAATGAATCCTGGAGTCAGAAAGTGCCAAACTCAAAGTAGCAGGGACACTGGAGCTAGGTTAGCCCAAATGAATTTAACAAAGAGGAAAAGTCTCCAGAAGCCAGGTAGTGAACATAGTTCAGCGAAGAACTGGATAATATAATACAAAATTAAAGCTAAGCATTAGAAAATAGAGTTAAAAGGAGTTAAAAGAAAAAAAGAGGAATATCATGCATGTGCAGTTATCAAAATAACATTCTGCCACAAAATGTAGCGCTCTCCTATGTGTTCTATTTCCGATTAACACAAACGCGTAGCTAGTATGAGTGGGAAATGTTTGCCTGCTTCATTCATCAGGCTTCGAAGTCCTACGTGCCTCCTCTCAGAGCATCATTTTATTCCAGAAGTAGCTCCCTCCTCCTTACAAGAAAAGCATCGATCATTTGAATTACACAACATTTGCTAATCCAGAGCTTGTGATACTTCCCTAATTAAACTACTCTATTTTTGAAAGTAGCAGAGGGAAAAGAGAGTTACCTATGAAGAAAAAGTTTGCTTAGCAGAAATTTTTGGCATTCATGCTTGCTGCAGTAGAGTGTGGATATACACTGGACATGGGGAGAGAATCCCTGCAAGTGAGGTGACCCCATAATGCACGGTCAGTGCTACCTTATGAATGAATTATCAGGCATCTGCTGCAAATGCATTCAGTGAAGGAAAAATATAAAATGGTCATTTATGCCTCCCAGTTGATAGCATTTCATCAAAAGACACACACACACATGATATTGTATTATATTGTATTGTGTGTATCATATTTTATGTATACACTTGATATAAAACATTTGGATAGCTACAAATATACATTAATAGACTTAGGTAATATTTACAGTATTTAATTTGTAGCATATTTCTAGGCATTATATACTACTGTGTATGCACACACACACACACACACACACACACACACACATATATATATATATATATATATACACTCATATATATTTAATATTTATTACAAATTTATGAGGAAACTGAGATATAGACTATATCTTTTACCTGTCCAGAGAAAAACAGCTTAGAGGTGGACTTTTTACTTGATCTTTGACTACCTGGCTCAGTAAGCCTGCTATAAACCATCATCTTATGCTGTCTATCTGTTTCTCTCTCACTTTCTGTTTCTGACTCTTCTGTCTGTTGGTCTCGCTCTCTCTTCCTCTGTATATCTACATAAATAGGTAGGTTTTATATTTTAATTAATAATTTAATGAACTCCTCCGTATACACGATGTATGAGCAATTTGATTACGTATTTTTTTCCTGATAAAAGCTAAAGCCGATCCAGAGATTTTTTATCTCAGAACTCCTGGAAAGTTGTTTTCATGGACTGGAGGGCTGCTTCCCAGCTTTCTTCAGCCCTAGGGTCTGCTCCCTGCTATTCTCAATTATCCTCACGTCTGGCAAGCGCCGCCTTTGTGCCGACGGGGTTCCTTTGATTGCTTCACGTGAGCATGAAATCAGGAGCTAACTGCTCACATCACCCGGAGATTCCTGATTCTCCTCCATCCACAAATGGAGTAAAATCAGTGCAGAAGGGGAGTCTGCTGCCCTAGAAGACCGGTAGGAAATCATCTTTGCTCTTTTGCCATGTTTCGGTATAGTAGATTCCGCAAACCTGTAAGACAACCACCGTTTTTAAATGTTGGAATTGATCAATGAAAGGTGGGCTGAAGTCGACACTGCACACATCAGTATACATCACAGCCAAGGAACCAGAAGATCTGGAAATCTTCAGTCATTCCCAGTGGCTTCTAATACACCTGCCCAAATTGTGCTTCACAGGGAAACACTGACTTTCTTTTTCTGAACAGTAAGACATTTACCCTTTGCTTTAGAGCAAGACATCACCTTGATCTTCAACATTGTTTGTTGTACAGATATCTGATAAAATAGCACAGAACAAAAGATAATACAAAATTCCTAGAAATTGAGAGCCATAATTTTTTGATATATATTACTGAATATTTTCGTTGAAAAATTAGAAAAGACATCGGAAATGACTGCTCAAATAATGACAACTTTAAAATTTAAGTCAATAGTCACAGTGCATTTAAAGTGTATTGTTAATTCTACTTTCAGTATTTAAGCCGAGTAGTTTTATTATTTCCACTTCTTTGTACATGATTTTGAGTATATTTGCTAGAACATTTGACCACGTGACTTCACCTGTTAGGTCACATTATCTATGAGCTCATAGATGGCTCACATTCTGTGTGTAAGAGTCTGCTGTCTGAGTTTCTTTAAATTCGGAGTTCTGAAGGATTTCCAAGTTCTATTGAAGTCCAGTGGAACTGATTAAAAATATTTGCTCCTAACCCAAAAAAGCGATGGAAGGATTAAAAAAATTAGAAAAAGTTTGAACTAAAATCATCTGTAAATAGGAATTGAGGTCAATTGTTCTTGTGAATCTGATTTCTTGTCTTTGAAATTTCAATTTAGAATAAAATGAAATTTTAAGCTTGTAAGAAGAATGGGAAGGAATGATAGAAGAGAGAAAAAGATCTATGGAGCACTTTGCTCAACAAAAACTGGAACACTTGAACAGGGGTTCTTGAACCTTGACTGTGCTATTAGAATCAGCAAGAGAGCTTTAAAAAAAAAATAACAATGCCAGGAAACTTTCTCAGAGGTAGTGAGTGGTCTTGGAAGCCGCCTAGGTAAGAGGGTGTCTTTTGAAATTCTCCAGGTGATTCTAATGTGCAGCCTTTATCGAGAACAAGTGCACTAAATTTAAGAAGCCTTTTGAGGAAATCTCTCCAGACTAGCAACCTTACCTTTTGCTCCAGTTTCTAAAAGGTTTGTTCTATCAGGGTGGGTTTTGGATACCTATGACAGAGAACTATATAAGTCAAGCACACAAGCAAAGCATATCGTTCTCTCATTCAGAAGTCCAGAGATAAGTAATTCAAAGCTAGTGAGAGTGATTGGGTTGTTATCAGGGATTTGTTTTTCCTTTTGTAAACCATCCATTAATGGGAGAGGATATACACTAGAGATGAAAATAATGCTGCAGTGTACCAAGTAGCACTATTTTTTTTTCTCAGGGAGCCCACAATCAACTGTATTTGGAATATTTTGTGTTAAAGTTAAATACTTTTCCTTACTGGAGAACTTCTCAGGCTTTATAATATAAAGATAACTACTGTGAATTTCCAAGGTAAAAGAAGCATTCAGTATTTTTAAAATGTATTTGGAATGGGACCTTAAACATCTGTCTTGGTGCTTTGCAAACACAGCATAAATATGTGCAGAATATGTATTTAAGAAACAGTATAATGTACACTTTGATTATGAGTATAAATATTTAGAACTGTAACTATTTATTTCTATCTACTAATAATTTTAGGGGAAGAACATTGGATTTAAATACTTCAGAATAATAAGAATAAATTTTAGAATTTATGCTTACTCTAGATTTTTTTATATTTGGTTTTAATCTTATAGGAATTAATTATGCCTGTCCTATTTTCAAATAAAAAAGGAAGTTCTTATTAATAAATTAAATAGAAGAGATTATGATAGCTGGTTTTAAGCCTCTTAGGCCTCAAAAGGAACATATCTCTTCCCATAAAGAAGGACTTAAATGTATCTTTTTTTAAAAAATGAGTTTCGCATTCAGGGTGCTTATTCCAACGAAATATACTCTAACACTATAGGACAAATGCAAAATGAATACCAGTTTAGGAAATGCAAAGGCTTGAAAGTTTTAGTCGAGTAAGGCTAGAAAGAACCTCAGAGGATTTAGGTTTCTTTGCCAATGACCAAAATGTGACACCTTATGTATGTGCACAGGATGAAGGATCTTGAACTCTGACAAAGATTAATTCTTGATCATATTAAGGAAATTTATTAATTTAGAGTCTATCCATGAAATCAAGGAGCTTCAGCAAAATGTAAAAGGCAACTGCAGACATAATTTAAATAATTATTCAATAAATGTCTATTTCCCTTAGGGAATGAAAATCTCTATGACAATATAGCTTGCATGCCTCCTTAAAAATAACTCTCATAGTCCTAAAGTGCTATGTACATAATGGAAAACTTAGTAAGACTTTACTAAACAAAAACATTGCATCATGAATTGATGTCGCTTCATAATACCTAGGAAGTATCTAGATATTTTGTTTTATGTTATGACAAAAATCTAGTATTAATAGTATTTGCATTTTAAAGGTGTGAAATGTTAAACTCAGATAGGGTAACTGCTGTATTCCCAGGGCACACCGTACTTTACTTGTAGCCAAGTGTGGTCTAATCAAGAATCCTTGAGGGGCTAGGGATTAGCTCAGTGGTTCTGTTACCTGCCTTGGAAGCGCTAGGATCTGAGTTTGATCCCCGACATACCCCAAACCAAAGTATCCTTGAGTCTTACAGTATGCTAGGTTTTGCACTGAAACAAATGGGCAAAAAGAATGGAAAGGCAAAAATAATTCTGTTTGAGTCATATTCTAGCAATTCACACATTGAAAGTTACAAATTATATTACTCACTGAAAACAGCATATACATACATAGATCACCTAACTTTGAAATGCCCTATTAAATATTGCACAAAATTATATACATAAACCTTATCAAATATGTTTTCTTTCCATACTTTATTAATCATTCTTATATGAATTGATATTGACTTTAGCAAGTGCTATTTCTGTATCTAATTAAATTACTGTTCATGTTAAAATTTTTCTTTTTAATTTAATGAAAACATTTGATTTTCATATGATAAACTAATCCTTATTGACTAGAATAAAGTTGGCCATAATGTTTTACACATTTTCTGTTTATGACAGTATTCAGCTTGCTAATATATAT
>NW_022900923.1:35342173-35361568 GCF_012274545.1 Fukomys damarensis
TTTTTTTTTTTTTTATGTAGTTTTGCACCATTACTCAATGAACAAGTTTGACCAGTGAACTTTCCTTCCTTTGACCAGTGAACTTTCCTTCCTTTAAATCTGTGCCTTTGGTAACCAGGTAATGTTGAGATGCCAGGAAGACTATGACTGTCATTGTCCCAGTTATTTCTACTTATTTGTATATTGGATATCCTTGTAAATGCTGTCTCTTTCTGGGAGAAAGGACAGACTTAGTCCAATAGTAAGAGAGGTTTAACCTGAGGCATACAAGGGGTGGTGTTCTAGAAGACTTGCATCTCCCAGATGATGACTCAACATGCTCTTTGTCAAAGTGACCCCCTTTATATGGCACTGTAATACTTGCTAAAATTAAAATTAAACTGAAATTTAAAATTACATTTAAAACTTAAATTATTAATTTTTCATTTGTAAAAACTTACGTAAGTTTGTTAGAAAATTATTGCGAATTTTGTAACTGCTAGATAACTACACAAATTATGAAAATTACATAAGTGAACAAATATCAATGGAACGATGACACGTTTCATTGTTTCAAAAATGTTAATAGGGAAACAGATTGAGAAAAGATGGGGAAATTGTGTAAATTTTAGTAAAATGATAGATTTAGTCAAATCTAATAATTATACTAAACATGTAGATATTAAAATAGCTATATAAAAATCTTTCTATTTCTGTCACAATCAGCAAACATTTTCTATAAAGAACTAAGTGGAAATTAGTTTAGACTTTATTAGCTACCTGACTTCTATCACATTTGCTCTGCTCTGTTAGTGAGTCATAAAAGTAGCCAAAGAAATTATTTAACCAAATGAACATGATTGCCTTCCAATAACAGCGACTTTACAAAGTACAGATTTAGACAGTTGGTATAGTTTGCTAACCCATCATACACAGTTTAATTAACAATTTAATACAAATTATTCTACAATAAAAAGTGCCTGAAATATATGCATATGAAAGATTAAAAGGAGGATAGAAAAGTATGCCAAAATTATTTCCACAAATTGTTACCTAACTATATGAATGAAAAAAACTACTTTCAGATAAAACTTATTACTAGTGCTAAAGGAGTTTAGTGTCAAGTAAAAGACAAATACTACTGAACTTAAATATATAACCTGAAAATATAACAATGAAACTGACAGAACAACAGCAGAAAGACGAATTTCAAAGTGATAGGCCTCTGTTCTCAGTAAGTGGGCAAAAAAAGAAAATAGGTCAAAGTGTGCTAAATCTATAAAAATAATTGAAATATAATGAAATTTTAGAATATGAAAGTAAAAATGGTCTTATCAAGAGTTATACACAATACCCTGAAATTTTATTGTCTACATATTTTGTCATATCAGTATTGCTCTTTAGATTCAGTTCACGCTTACATTTTTCTATATATTTATACTTCCATTATTCTCAAATTTCTTCCACAACATCTATGTGTCTTTCTGTCCCAAAGTGTCCTTTATTAATAATCTTCAGTGCCATTCTTTTGGTGCTAGTTTCTGAGGCTTTGTGTGTCAGAAAATTATTTCATGTTTTGCTTTCATTTTCAGAAGGGGACATTTTTGCTACATAGAAAGTTCTATGTTAGAAGTTATTTTATTTTGGTAATATAAAGATGCAATTCCATTTTTTGGGTGGGCTTCAGTTTTCTCAAGAAGTTAGTCGTGAAATTTGTTTCTGCTTCCTTCAAAAAAATGTGTTCCCACTCCTCCCATCTTTGTGCCCTTAGATTTCGCCTTCATCCTTGGTGATCAATACAGGACTTTGGCACTGCTATGGCTTGATTTATATTCTTTACAATTTTATTCATACAACTTCTTAAAATGTTGGTTCTATGATATTTGTAAGATATTGCATGTATCCCTTTTTTTCTCTTTCCCTCTCCCTCCTTGAGTCAATTCTAATATGCTAGATGCAGTCACCATTCCCCATGTACTATACATACATGCTGCTTGTCATTTTTAAATTATTTTTCTTTGTGTGTTTAAATCTTTATGTTTGTTCCTGTGGTGTTTTCTAACCACTCACTTTATTCTTCCCACTTATCAATTGATGCTAACTCTCTGTGTTGAATACTTTCGTCAGTTGTCATTGTAGGTTCTTAGGGCCATGCATGTTTTCATAATTTCATGATAATCTCTAGATTGTCAGTAAATGAGTAAATTTATGAATCATCCAGATTAGGCCCACTTATAGGCAGATTTAAGATTTGTAAAGACGAACCAGGCATGGTGGCTCATGCCTGTAATCCCAACATTTGGGAGGCTGAGGCAGGAGGATCGCTGTGAGTTCGAGACCAGCCTTGGCTACATAGTGAGTTCCAGGTCAGTGTCAACTACATAGTGAGACCCTCTCTCACCCCCCACAAGAAAGATTTGTAAAGACAGTTTGTTTAGCTTCCTCAAATTCTAGACAGTTTATATGAATCCCAACTGAAAAAAAAAAAAGGACTTTTTAAATCAGCAACCCTCTCTGACCTGCGGTTTTATTTACACACCTCCTCATTGCCAGAGCTATTTTCAGCTGTGCACCTCTCATTTTACATCTCAGATTTTCAGCTTCATAAATGACCAGTGCCACAGGAGAAAGAGTGGGTTTGAACATTTTGCTACACTCTGTTTTCCCTCTTTATTTTTCTCCCCTTGTTTCTCCTCTTCAGCTCTCTTTTCTCCCCGACCCTTCAGATATAAGCACTTGGATTTCTTGCTCCCCTCTAGCACTCTGATGACTCCTCCAGTCTGTTTATTTTTTCCTACATGTTCTCAGTGATATCCAGGTCAAGTTCATCCACGAATTACTAAAAGAAGAAATATTCCTCACACAGGTGATGACCTTAATTGAACAAGAAAATGCAGAAATATAGCACATCAATATTTGTAGTCAACTCTGCTTTGAATGAGATATATCTAAGATACTAGTGGAAAACACTAAAATATTTTCAGATAGCTGTTGGAGACAAAATATCATTCTATGATTTTTATATTAGACTTAATGTGAATGTTTAATCTACCAATGTGAGTAAAAAATAGAGTGTTAAAGATCTAGATCTATGGTAACTTATAATAAGAATAGAGTTTTAGAGATCAAAAACTGTGTGTCTAGAAATAAGCCTTGTAATATTCAAAAATTAGACTTAAACAGGGGGTAAAAATGCTGGGTAAGGAAGGGATAAAATGAGGACAATATGTTGCTCTGAAAACTGAAAGAAGAAAAAAATATTTAAAAAGAGAATAATCATTGAAAAACAAATTGTATGTTTGAGTGAGATGAATCCACTTACAGAGGTGATTATCCATCGTCTTCATTTGAATTGTGGGGTAGAGTGGCATAAAAATGAATAGCACAATGCTATTATTTTCAGCAATTTTGTGAACTAGAAAGCCTTCAAATTCTCCTACTGTAAAACATCAAATAATATTGTCCACAATAGAACAAAAATCATTTTAAATGCATAAATGAATTTGTAGGAACATAAGGAAAAAATCCCTCCAGGCTAGAAACAATGAAAAAACTGGAAACAAGGCTGTGTATTGAAACAGAATCCTGTGCTTTTCATCTCTGTAACAAACATCTTGTACTTTAAATGTAAGATATAATTCATATTAGAAAATGCTGAAAATAAATGATAGACTTGCACAAAACAAACATATGAGGTGGAATTAAAAGAAATTAAAGTGGAACAGAGGGCAAAAGCATGTATTCAGACAGGAACACTAAAAATTAAAGACCTAATCAGACATAGAAAATAAAAAGATAAACAGAACAAATCCAGAGACAGTGGGAATGGAATGGAAAAACTTGAAATTCAAAGACAAATCTAATAGGTTGAATATAAATTGAGAGAATCAACAGACCTAGAAGTTTGTTCTTTAAAAGATGAAAAAAGTCTTTGTCAAGGTGGAATGAAGATAGAGTAGAAAAAAAGTGAGACTTGAAATTTAAAAAATAAAGCACAATCTGAATAACTTCTAACTAAGGATTTGACATATCAGATAGACTTGGAAAATTAGACAATTTTGTAGACAACTAGTAGTGGTTTAAAAAAATTCAAAGTAAGAATGAAAGCTGAATAAATAAGTAATAATTATAAAATGATTTAGCAGTAAGTCTATCCATAAAATGAAATGATAATAAAAAACAACAATAATTTTGAAATTATATAATTTTGATATATTTTTATCTAACAGTATAAAAATATATATTTTTTCTAAATCTCTCTCAGGAAATGGACAACAATTTTACTTTGATTGCACACCATTAAAAATCCAACCAGTGGATGTCAAGATGTAAACCTTTGTACTAACGACGTGATACATCAATGCACTAAGTAGAGCGTTAGCAGCCCGAATTCACCAAAGTATTTTTCAAAACTAGTATATATTGATCATATTAGGTTGCATGAAAGGATGTAAGTCCGTGTTACCAGTTAAAATTGAATGATCAATGATTAGACACAGAATACAAACTCTGTACAATTAAAATAATTTCTTATTTTAAATACTACTCTCAATAAATAGCTCCTGATCCATACCTGTCAAGGTGTTGTTTTCACCTCTGAGGTCTGGGCGATGGAGTTTTATGTGGATGAATTGATAGGAATCAGAAGTCTATCTGGCACGTGGTGACAGCCAGATGACCAGAGCGCAGGACATGGTGGTGAACACCAGGTGTGATGTGATGGAGCAAGGACGGTGATGTTCTGTTGGGTCACTGTGCAGAAGAGCAATGGAGAGCAGTGAAAGATGCAGTCTTCCATGCGTTCTCCAGGGCCATCACAGAGCACTACTGCCTATGTATTATTGGACAGTGGACGTTCTTACCTGCACCCTGATCACTCTTTGAGTCATTGCTGTGGCTTGGGTCTAGATGTCTCCCCAAAGCCTCATGTGTGCATAGGTGAGGATTTTTAGAGCTAGCTGGATCTAGGGCATGTGATTTGAATTGAGGGTGTGTGGTAATAAAGTAAACCACTGACTGGAATTAGCTTAGTTCTGTGTGCAGATAATGGGAGCCCTACCCTGGGTGCAGGTAGCAACGATCAACAGGCTTATAGACTGGCTGGAATATAAGGGAGAGAAGAAAAACAGGCTTGCTGCTGGTACCTTCTGCTGCTACGTCTTGAGCTGCCACGTCTTGAGCTGTTTCTCCTGTGATGATGCCCCTCAGCCATGCCACCCTGCCTTGGGTCCAGCTGATTATGGACTGAAACTTCTACAGACTCTGAGCTGAAATAAACCTTTCACCCTTTAACTTTGGGTGTTGGGTTTTTTGTCTCAGCAATGACAAAAATAACTAAGAAAGTCATCGAAACATATTTCCAGATGTCATTTGCATCCTTATCTGATGTGTTTGTGATGTGATAACTTTTGCATCCATGTGTTATATATAGTGTGATTGGAAACTATATTCTAACCCTTAAGAAACTATTCATATACATAAACTTTTAAAATATACCTCTTTAGTTACATATGGATCCCTAGAATATAAATAGTACCTATCTAGTCTGTTAAATTAAGAATTAGTTTTCTAGATCAGTTACTGAAAGTGAATAAGGGTGAGCTATAAAAGAGGTCACATTGAATATGTTTGTTTGTGAGTGAATTGTACTAATCTTTTCCAGCTAAAAAATGATAATTTAGGAAAATTAAAATTTGTCTTATAAGTTGATCTCATTTAGCATTTTGATGTAAGAACATATTGTATGGGTGTTTAAATATTTTAGGATTCTAGATAACTTGTTTTGTTTTATATATATAAATATTTATATATATATTACATATATATATATATACACACACACACACACACACACACACACACACACGGTATCTATATTGAATATTTTGTTTAAATGGACTGTTGCTTACTGTTATGTTTTCACCTTTCTTTTTTAAAAGAAATCTTCAAAGGATCTCTTAACACGACAAAGTACTTGTAATTATGACTTAGCCCTTGGACATAGTTTTTAATTCTGTTAAGTGTTTCCTTTTATTGTTCCCAAATCTTTCATTAAAGTAACAGCATTTTCCCCTTTTCCTTTCTTTTTTCATTCTTCCTGTCTTTATTCATATTTTTTTCAGTACTGAGAATGGAATCCGGGGCCTTCTCCCTGAGTTACTGGACAAGGCCCGTTTTTAAATTTTGAGACAGGGTGAGGCTAAGTTGCCTCAGGTGGGCACAAACTTACTGCCCTCTTGCCTCAGCCTCCCTCTACCCAGAGTGCTAGGATTATAAGTTTATGGCACAAATCAAGCTCTTATCATTAAAAATTTAAATAAAAAAATTATAATTGTTCATGATATGCAACACTATGACTTTGATATGTGTACACATAGGCACTTGTATATTAGAATTTGTAATTAACAGGCCCATTATGTAGTAAACTTATTATCTTGTGGTGAGAACATTTAAATCTGTTCGCTTAACCATTTTCAAGTACGCAGTACATTGTTGTGGACTCTAGTGATCATGTTAGAATATACTTTTATTATTATTTTTTTTTTGGGTACTTGGGATTGAACTCAGGACCTTGCCCTTGCAAGGCAGTAGGTGGAACCACTGAGCTAAATCCCTGGCCCCTTTTCTGAATCATTCTTCTGACTAAAATTTTTATATCCTTTTTATCAACATCTGCCTAACACACTGAACCCCTCAGACTCTGGGAAGTATTTCAAAATAAAATAATCTGGAAGACATAGATAGATAGATAGATAGATAGATAGATAAATAGAGATATATGAATGTACATACATGAATGTGTGTATATAAACATATGAAATCATATGTGTATACACACAAGCATATATATTACTAAGCGAGGAAATTTCTAATTTTAAAAAGAGCTGTTGATCATAACTCTATAGGAACTTCATACATAATGTTAAAGGCAGTCCCTTGAAATTATAAAACTTCAGACTGTTTAGATTTTCTATTGGTTATTGTCCTGGAATTCTTTCTTGTACAGCACACACTGGAATTTAAAGTTGGATAAGGATAAACAGCAAGGTGTAGGGGGACATGCTTGTAATCGTAGCATTCTGGGATGCTAAGGCAAGAAGATCCTGTTTGAGCTCAGCCTGGACAACTCAAAAGCTTAAAGACCTGTCTCAAAAATAATAAAAGAAAATATGAAATAAAAGAAAATTTCAATATATTTTGATAAATCCCTACTGTTTTTGGGTTACAATTCGATCTGTGGCTGAGTTGAAAGATATTGGGGATTGTTGTATACATTTTCTTTTATCCCTGTTTAGCGTAGAACTGGGACTCTACCACTACTCTGTGATTTTACGTTTCCAATAAACAAAACACAGAAGCAGAATTGTGTGTTGTAGTAGCGAGGATCTGAGCCACCTTCTCATTGTAAATGATTTACTAAAACGTGAAACAAACAGAGCAGAAAGTCTTGCTGTTTGTGAGTATTCCCATATGAACAACGCTGATATTTTTAATGTTTTTGTTACCATTGTGAATTCTTGCTTTAAAAGCCCATTCCTGTTAACAGATGGAGAGCAGATCCACTCAGCGCTTGGTGAGTTACGCGTACTCGTCGAATATTCAAACTTTAAAAACTGTTTAATACTCCAGCAAAACTAATTGCATTGATAGATATATTTTCAAATTTGATATAAAGCTTCTAATAATTATATACGAATTACCTAGAACACGATTTACCAAGGGAGCTGGGAGAATAAGTTAGGGAAGTTAATTTATAACTCTGTTAATATTTAACCTCTGTTTACCCCTTGAAAAGCTTCAGTTACAGAGAAAACAAATAACGGACTGGTGCATGTAAGGATGGAAGAGAGATAAAATTCGTAATTACACAACTGTGGAAAATATAATTTAGAGCCCATTTGCTTCTTTACAAAAGTAAAATAATAATGACAATTGAGATTCTCTGAGGAAAAAAAAGTCTTCATGAACTATAGAGACTCGATACAAGACAAAAAATAAAATAATGAGATGTAAAAAACACCAAAATAACAAGTTTTCTGGTCTCATCACATAGAAGTCCATACCGACAGTTTCTCGAGAAAAGAATCAAAGTAATTCTCATAAGAAAGCTTAGTGATCAATGAGAGAACTCAAAAATACATTTAATTGATGTCAGGAAAAAAGCACACAAAATCAAGAGTCTAGCAGAAATTGAAATTATATAACGCGTCCAGCAAAAAATTATGAAATTGAATACACAAGGAATTAAATGGCAAATATAATAATGCAACACAGAAGAAAGAATTTAAGCACTTGAGTACAAGGTATTTGCAAATTTGTAGGAAAAGAAGGAAACAAGAAAAAAAAATGAAAATGAATAATGAAATCCTGTAGAATTAATGGAGAAGGATTCAGAGAACTAACAACTAACTTTTGCCAGGGGTGGGGGGAGAGAGAGAGAGAGAGAGAGAGAGAGAGAGAAAGTTATCATATCTCACAAGAAGCAACTATTGAAAGTAGCTGGTACTCTTAAGTCTGGGAAACTAGGGGAAATATTGAAATAATCAAGGACTAGAATCTTAAAAGAAGAGCATCATAAACTTTTGTTTGGCTGAACTTGCAGGAAGATAATTTGGAGCTAGGACATCTTTGAGGAGGACGATTTAAGGGAAACCACCAATAGTGTGAAGAGACCAACCATAATGTGTGGAAAAAAAGTTTACCAGCGGTTCCTCAGACAAAGGACTATTATATGGAATATAAAAGATCTTCTAAAAATCAGACCCATTCCAAAAATGGGTATCTGAAATAGATAGACATTCCGCAGACAAAGAAGTAGAAATAGCAAATAAACATGAAAAATTGTTCAACATTACTGGTCATTCGAGAGATGCAGATGAAAACAACACTGAGATTCCACCTCACCCCACAAAGAATGGCTGCTATCAAGAAATCAACCAATAATAAATGTTGGTGGGGTTGTGGGGGGAAGGGAACCCTTCTCCATTGTTGGTGGGAGTGCAGACTGGTGCAATGACTGTGGAAATCAGTACGGAGATACCTCAAAAAACTAGGATTAGAAGTTCCATTTGACCCAGCTATTACCCTACTGGGTATCTTCCAAGAAGAATTAAAAGAATCATACCACAGTGATATATGCTCACCCATGTTTATAGTGCCACAGTTTGTAATACCTAAAACTTGAATATAGCCTAATTGCTCATCAACTGGAGATTGTATAAAGAAAATGTTTTTTTTTTTTTAATAAAATAGAGTACTGCTCAGCCATAAAGAATGAGAAATTAGAGACATATATAGCTGAATGGATGCACATTGAGGCCATACTCTTAAGTGAAAGAAACAGGACACATGGGTGTAAATACCAAATCATTTCTCTAGCGTGAGAAACTGAAAGTGTAAATAAGGATCAAATGGAACAATAGATAATGTGAAATAGGAAGAAAAGGTGAAAAGGGCAAAGTGAAGTGGGAGAGGTTAGGGAAAGGAAAGAAAAGAATGGAATTAATATGAGAAAAGGAAAAAAATGGAAACAAAGTCTTTATAAATAGGGTGAAGGGAGGTCAGGGAAATAGGGAAAAATAAGAACCAAGATATATTATGTAAAGGTACAAATCTCCAATGATGAATGTCATTATATGATATACCTAAAACGTACCAATAAAATTAATAAAAATAATTTAAGCTTATATTACTAAAAATATGTGTGTTTACTGACTTTAGAAGGAAATTAAAATGTGATTGTGAAGTTCTTGCTTGTATTTGGATTGACACAATCTACTGGAGTATTTTGCCTTTTACTGTAGCATTCTGCTGTGCGTTTCTGAATAATGTAGCTTTTTCTTTCTCTTTTTAATTAATTTTGTAAAAAATGGTTACCACACTGAAAGCACTGAAAAGAACTTTATTCTTTTTCTTAATATAAAATCAACTGTAAACTTTTCAGGAAAAAAAAAAACCCAGAGAGTTAAAGACTGAATTTAGGTAATTTAGAAAAGCTGTAAGTTATATTTAACTGTTTACAGATAAAGAAAACCTGTTCCCACAGAAAAAATATAGGATACATTCACACATAAATAGAAAGAAGCAACAGATACTACACAATATAGAACACACAAGAAAGATTATTTTCTGATTGGCCTAGTCAACATGTAAGCAAGTAACAAACCAGAAATATGTTTTTAGGTGTCCCATTCACATAGTCATGAAGTAGGATTAATCCCAGAGGTACATTTATAAATCAATAAATGTAAAACATCATATCAATACAGTGAGAACAAAAAAATGTACCATGATAACTTGGTAGGTGCAGAGAAACGATACGGTAAGTTTCAGTACTTCTCCTTGATAAAAATTCTCAACCAGTTAAATGTGAAGGAACTTTTGTTAAAATATTCAGCTATATCTCACAGCCAATATCACACTGAATGGGAGAAAGCTGAAATCACTTGTTCTAAGATCAGAAACAATTGCCCACTTCACCAGTATTTATAGTATTTACAAATATTGTTGCCTACTTTACCCCCTTTCTTCAATAGAGTATTGGAAGACTTTGGAAGGAAAACTTAGGCAATAGTAGCAAAAAAAGGCATCAATTAGAAAGAAAGAAAGTTAAATTTTGCGTGGCAACATTCATATATAATTTTATACATAGAGAAAAGTATTCCATAAAAGCTTTCAGGACGCATAAATTGATTTAGGAAAGTTGAAGGATAAAAACCCAATATACAAGTAACAGTATCATTCTTGTAAACCTATAATGAATTCTGAAAAAGAAAGAAGGAAGGAAACTTATTCCCAATACCTACACAATACCTACCTGCCTATTCACAAACACCTGGAAAATATTCTATGTTCATAGATCAATATTTTTAAAATGATTATACTATTAAGAGTAATGTACGGATTCAATGCAATCTTCACCAACAATATCAATGACAGTCTTCATAAAACTAGGAAAAATAATCCTAAAATTTATGAGGCACCACAAGAAACTCATAATATCAAATGCATTGTAAGTCTAACACATTTCAGTCTCTTTTACTAGTGTGTATTTGTGCGGCATTATTATATTTGTTTTGGGAGTTGTTACACACATACATCTTATCTCTTTTTACCTTTGTTACCCTTCTGTGATTCTGTCTCCTCTCTTCCTTGGCTCTCCTTCCTCATTTTGAAAAAATATGTTTCACTGTTTCCTAGCATCTTTTCTTTATTTTGTTTTTCTAATTATTTGTATGTTTATATATTATGTATATATCCCACACGTGATGTGGATGGGTCCCATTTTTCTCATCCCCTTGCCATCGCGTGTTGTTTTTTGAGTCCTTTCAGATAGCCGTTCTTGCTGGAATAAGATGGAGTCTCAGCTTGTTTGTTTGTTTTTAATTTGCATTTCCTTAATGGCCAACAATGCCAAACTTTTTCTTGTACTTATTGGCCAAGTTTTACTTCTTTTGAGAAGTGCCTATTCATTTCAGTTGCCCACTTTTTGATGGAGCCTTTTGTTTTTGGGGGGAGGTATGAAGTTTTTTGAGTTTTTTAATGTATTCTAAATACTAGTTCTATATATTCTAGTTTTATATATTCTAAATACTAGTTTGGTACCAGGGATCGAACTCGGGTCCTTGAGCTTGGAAGGCAGGCACTGGAACCACTGAGCGAAGTCCCTGGCAATTGGGCCGAGAATTTTTTTTTTTTTTTTTTTTTTTGGTACCAGGGATCGAAATTGGTTTCGTTTTTTTATATCTATGTCTTTGATTCATTTTGATTTTATTTTACTCCATCATAAAAGATATGGATTCTCCTGAGTGTGGATAATCAGATTTCCCAGCACTATTGGCTAAAAGAGTTATATTTTCTCCAGCACATTTCAGACCCTTTGTTCAAGATAGAATGATTACAGGTGCATGAGGCTGTTTGTGCGTCTTCTGTTCCACTGGTCTACGTGTCTATTTTTTTCCATTGCCTGCTATTTTCATTACTGGAGCTTTAAGTATACTTTGAAATTTGAAATTGTAATACCTCTAGTTTTAATCTTTTGGCTCAGGATTTCTTTGTCTATTTTATGTCTCTCCTAATTCTACATAAAATTTAAGATTGTTTTTGCTAGTTCTTTGAAAATCTCTCTCTCTCTCTCTCTCTCTCTCTCTCTCTCTCTCTTTCTCTCTGTCTTTCCTTCCTGTATCTATCTCTCTCCCAAATTTTAAAATATCAATATTAGTAACGTTTCTCATGGTGTGAGAGTGTGTGAGTGCCTGAAAAACAAAACAGTTAAAAATTTCCCTACTCTGTTTTGAGATTTTTCAGTATTGGTAGTGAAGAAAGAGAAAATGGAGAGGATCAATGAATGGGTCGACATTAAACAAGAAATGGGCTGTAGAGTTACAAGGTAAAAATAATTTGCTTATATCATTTGTGATTTTATCCCCCACAGTGCTCTGAGATTTTTAGTGAAGCTTTCTCTCTAAATTTATTGTATGAATTATATTAAAAATCATTTTACTGCAAATACATGTGTATATCACAGAAAACATTAAATAAGGTATTTACAATACCTTGAACTAAAAGTTCATTGAACATTGAACTAAAGAGTTAACATTTGTTTATTCAAAGATGCCTTGGAATTATTAAAATGTGCAAAGTTTAGGAATTTTTTTTACTATTTATAAGAACTTTTGGCAGGACAGGAAAGGAGATGAAGAAAAATACGAATCATATATGTGCACCAACTCCACACAAGAAATGTAAACATTATATACTGCAAACACATACTAATAAAATATACATTAAAATAAACTAAATATGAAGTCTTACAAATCAATACATGTAAAAAGCATATTTAAATGATGTAATTTAAAAGTTATAAAATATTATCAATTTTTCCATGATTCTGCTAATTGGGCAGGGAACATAATAATTCTATATTTAAGGAGAATCCTATCATTGTCTTTAGTGACTCTAGTTTTCCTCATTCCTTAGTACCAAAAGGTTATATTTTCCTGATTATGTGATTAATAGCTGAAACTTATAAGGGAGAAATACGAATCACATCATGCAACATAATTCAGATATCCGAATTAAGAATTTTTGTGTCTATGGGCTGGGGATTTAGCTCGCTGATGCTGCGCTTGCCTTACAAGTGCAAAGTTCTAAGTTCAATCCTGCGTACCAGAAAAAAAAGAATTTTATAAAATAATTTAGAAAAATTGTTATATCAGTAACTGATTTTCATGTAGCAATTATTGGTTTTATTTTATTTGATGTATAGTAACTGTACACATTAATGGGGTTTTATATATCTTTCTCTAACCTCTTTTACAGAAAAACAAAAAAAATTTAACATCTAGTGTGTAGCAATCTGGACAATCAATGAAAATTATTTGACATTTCATATATATATATGTATATATAAATACATATATATATATATATATATATACACACACAAGTATATATTGTATAATAATGGAATCAAGGTAATAGTTACCTATCACTTTAGTTAGCTGAAAACAAATGTTACAACTCAGAATAGTGCAAGAGGGTCACTGATTAATACCCTGACTGTCGTACTTGTAGATTTTTACATAGTAATCTTTTGACAAATAGAGCAAATAAATATGGAGTATTAAAGCCCCCAACAGTGTTTTATTTTATTTGTTGGAACTGACATTTTCACAGGGAGTTTGCATGCACCATGGGCAATGCCCATTGGGTAATTTCTACCATGGAAGAAGTCAGAGGACATCTATCATATTGCAGCAGTTGGAAAAGAGAAATGGCTTCATTAAAAACAGAAAGATTCGAGTCCAATAGAAGGATTAGGATTAAGTCAACAAACGAGCTGAGCCAGTTCTCTGTTAAATTAAAGCTAGAGAGGAGACGAACTTTCAGCACTGTTCACATTTGTATCTCCTTATTCATTTATGCCAAGCACATTAAATACCAAAATATAAAACAAAACAAAATAAAGCATTCGCACAAAGTACTACAATAAACACACATCCTTTTTATATATTCTTGGGGTTAAAAAGAACTTTCCACATGTAACATAAAAGGCATACATTAGATGAAAAAGCAGTTTCTAACTCAACTTATACCTTCTTTACTAAATGCAATATTACTGGACAATAATGAAAACTGTAATAATACTACTTTTCGTGATCATTGTTTGTATTTAACATACATTTCTCCTTAATTGCAAAAAATAAACTTGGCATTGTTCTCCATATGTTTGATTTTAAATGTCAGGTCAGGAATATTTGCCTATTAAATGACTTTTTCTGACTTTGAGAGGACAGATAATTTTTATATTGTATATATAACTTAATACATAATATCATAAATATGGAGATTGCAAAAGAAAGAAAAACAGAAGCAGTAGAATTGGCATAGCCAATCTATTATTTTAGAATCTGCCCAGCACAAACTGGAATAGTACTTGTTCTTTGAAAGATAGTCCCTGTGTCTTCCCACTCCTACATATGGATAGCCATATGGTTATGATTCCCTTCAAATTTTTTCTTAAATGTCATTTTATCAGGGAATCCTTCCCTGACCACACAACACATCTCCTCCTCACTCTGCATAAGTTTTTCAGCTTTATAACAAACTGATTTAATTTTATTTGGTGATTGTCTTGTGCTCCACAGGGCTATAAATTACAGCAGAGATTGTGTGCTTTATTACCTATTTTATCTCCAATCAAAGAAGAGTAGTAGAATGAATGTGATAAAACTCATGAATTTTGAACGATTAAATAAATGAGAAATATTTATATGTATATGTAATATGAGTCAAGTTTAGCTATGGATGTCTCGTACAAATCTTTCAAAATAATTTCCAAGGTTTTTCTTGTCTAAGCAAAGAACAGTGGCCCAGTTTTGTGATGGTAGCAGTGTAGTTTGCAAGGTTTGTGACTATCAGCTGCTGTATTTCCAATAATGTGGCCAAGGATGGTCTAAAAGCAGACTAACAAGAACAAAGAAGAAAAGACAGGAGATTAAAAGGATAAAGACCAAGTGAGAAATGAGTTTCAGATTCCAATCAAACTAAAATCAGAGTCCCATGTGTCCTTGGCATGGAATAGTTACATAAGCAATGTATCTACCCTTATTATTTTTAGGTTTTTGTCACTTTCAACGAAGAGTTCTGACTGATTCTATTATCATAAAACGTGTTGTAACAATGGAAAACTTGTAGTTCAGATTGTTCTTGGTGGGCTTAAAAAGCCAAAAATTAAAATTAAGTAAAATTTATAAGTAAGAAGACATTTGCATTGAAAAATGAAAAAAAATGTATTGTGATTGGAAGAGAGAAAATTATTTTTGTTACCTCAAATTCAACTCTATTATGGGGGTTTCACTTCATTAATAGTAGAGCAGTATAATCCCAAAGCAATTTGGATAAAATATTAGCAATGATTTAATTATTTCCTCGCTAGATCTATACCTATTTTTCTTGGGCTTTATTTTTAAAATTTGCAAGATTCTTTGGTCTTATGTGAAAACATTTAATTTCTTTGCATCAAGCCTACATCATTGCCTTATGACTTGCTATCATCATTTAAGACTTTGAAGATTAACTTTCATTGATATTTTAGGGATTTCTTCATATAAATGATGTAATATGCAATAGAGACAATATTCTTTCTTTGCATTTAATCCATGTAGTTTTCTATTATTATTATTGTTTATTATTATTTGTTGTGCCAATAAGACTCCTAATCAAGGTTGAAAGGTGATTACCACCTTACTTCTGTGACTTCCATACGTTTAGATCGCACCTATCCATGTGATCATATAGTACTGTTCTTTCTGCACTAGGTTTAATTAACTTAGCATAACATAATCTGTTTTCCATACTGTAAATAATAGAATTTCTTACCTTTTAGGGCTGAGTAGCATTTCATTGTGCATATATTACCATACTTCAAAAAAGGGAATTACATTTATCTGATTCATATGAAGAAAATTTTTACATATTAATGCAGTACCATGTGACGTTTGGGTAGGTGCAGTGTACAGTATTTAAATCAGGTTAATCGTATTTATTTCCACACATATTTATTGTTCTATGATGAAAGATCTCAAAATCCTCTTTTTTGGCTTTTTGCAATACACAGTGCATTATTTTTTCTATAATCATCATCCTACGTGATAATACACCAGAAATTCTTACTTCTATACAACTGTAATTTAGTACCTTCTGATCTTTCTTGTTCATGTCCCCTTCCATGCTTTTTCTTCACCTTTTGCAGCCATCTTTCTATTTCCATCTTGGAAGGGATCAAGCTTTTGTTTACTCCACATACGAATGAGGTCACTAGGTACTTGTATTTGTGTGTCTGGCTAAATTTGTAAAACAAAATGGTCTACAGTTCTGTCCCTGGTGTTGCAAATAGCATGGTGTCCACATTTTATGGCTTCATAGTGTATTACTGAGTATGTGTACCATAATGTCTTTGTTTTTCCATCTATGAGTGCTTAGGCTATTTCCTTATCTCTGCTGTTGTGCATAATGCTACAGTAAATTTGGGATGCAGATGTATCTTTGTTATACTAATTGCATTTCTTTGTGGTATTATTGAATTGTAGTATTGCTCGTCAAATGATAATTCTATTTTTAGTGACTGACAGGTTGTTATAGTGGCTTTTTGTTTTGTTTTTTGTACCACTCATCAAACTCAGGACCTTGGGATCTTTATAATATTTTACAAAGTAGTATACTAACTGACATAGCAGCAGCAGTGTAAAAGGATTCTGTTTCTCTACATGCTTGCCAACATCTGTTACTCATACTTTTGATAATGGCCAATCTAGTAGTATGAGGTAGTATGAGGTAGTATCATTCTAGTTACAATGTGCATTTCTCTTATGATTCCAGATGTTGGGCATTTTCTTATATTTCTTTTGGCCATTTGTCTCATTTTCAGAAATGTCTAACAAGTACTCTGGTCATTTATATCAGGGTTATTTGTTTTCTTATGTGTGAGCATATTAAGTTCCACTTGAGTATATTTTCAGTATTACTGCTTATTCAATATACAGTTTGCAAGTATTTTCTCCCAATGTACGGATTGTCTAATTTTTCACACTCTTTATGGAAGCTTTGCTGTTTGATTCATTACTATTTATCTATTTTGGTTACCATTGCTTGTGCCTTTATGGTTTTATATACAGGAAATATCTGCCCAGACCAATGAAATGGGCCATTTAACAAGTGTCTTCATCTACTAGTTTGTGTTGTGGTTTCATTTCTTACATTGAAGTATGTATTGAGTTCAATTTGAGTTGATTCTGTATCAGCCTGAGATAATTTCCAACACTACATATGCTTATCAAAGAGACTTCTTTATCCTTTTGTATGTTTTTGAGGCCTTTGTGTGGAATCTGTTGACACCTTCAATTGGCTGAGATATATGGGTTTAATACTGGAAGTTCATTGTGTATCCAGCAAATCTGTTAAACTGTTTACCATTTCTAATAGCTTTTGGTTGTAGTCTTTAGAATTTCCTATGTATATGATAATGTCATAAAAAGGGACACAGTTTTACTTCATTCTTTCCTATTTAAATTCATTTATTTCTCTCCCTTGCCCAAATGTTGTGGCTAACATTTTCAGGAATATGTTGACAGAAGTTGTAAAAGTAGGTATCCTTGTCACTTTGTATCACTTTAACATGTAGACTTGTGATATATGGTCTTTAACTGCAGTAACATTCTTTTTACACTGAAGTGGTTGAAAGTGTGTATCATGAAGGAATACTGTCAAATACTTTTTTACCTATGAAGATTATCACAGGTTTTTTTCTTCATTCTGTTGAGGGTAAATCACATTTATTGAATTACATATTTTGAGACAACTGGAATCCCAAAATAAATTCAGTTGATCATGATAAAATATATTTTAACGTACTATTTATTATATAGTTTGATATACTATATAGTTTGATATATATTATATTTTGATATATAGTATATTTCCTTCTTAATATGTATGGTAGTAAACTGTGCCTTAATTTGAGGGAAATTTATCAATTACTAATTTAATTGATAGATTTGTGCTATTATTTCCCTTTTATAGTTATGTATATATCGATAGACATGTAATTTATCTTACTAATATTGTGGTCCATGATATTCATTCATTGTCCTTATAAAGTCCATAAAAGAAGAGTAGCAAAATTTCTCCTCTTTTTTTACATATTGGAAGACTTTATAAATAATTGATATATTTATTTTAAGTATTTTATATAATCTAATATTGATTCATTCAGGATCTTAATTTTTTTGCAAGTGATTTTTAACTAAAAATCACTGTTTAATAATATATGACAGGTAATGTTAATACTTTCAGATTTTCAAAAATATTGTCCATTTTATTAACATTTTCCTGTATTTATGAAGTGGCTACAAATATATCATTATGTTTTATATCTTCAGCATATCTAGGGAAAACTCATCTATAGTTTTTGATATTTGTAATTTCTGGCCAACATTGCTTTTATCAATCAGATTAGGTATTGATCAGTTCATAAACAGGTATTTCATTTTAATTTTCTCCAATTTTTTTCTCTTTTCTCTTGTTTTTCTTTTCTTTTCTTTTCTTTTTCTTTCTGGTACTGGGAATTGAACTCAGGACCTTGCACTTGTGAGGTGGGCAGCAGCACCACTGAGTTAAATCCCAGCCCTATGTGTATTATTTTTTACGGTTTGTTTCATTTACTCTTTTTTCTAATACATATGTTGATCAGTTATTTTAATATAACCTGTGTTAAGTTTCTTCTGATTATGGCTTTATTTACATTCAGGAAGTTTTAATATGTCTTGCATTTGTTTTCATTTGATTTGAAATATTTTCTAAATGACTCTTCAATTCTTCAAACCAGAGGCTACTTGTTATCTATCATATATTAGTTAGTTTTAATTTGCTGAAACAAATTTCCCAACACCTACAAGTTAAAGGAAGGTCAACTTTTTATTGGCTTATGGTTTCAGTGGATTTGGCTGAAGGTTGACTGGTACTGGGTAGGAACATTATGGTGAAGGGTATTCCAAAATAAAGCTGAGGAACAGTGAAGGAGTGAAGGCGGTGTGGGACCAGATACAATGTTCAAGATGATGCCTCCAGGACCCACCCAGGTAAACCCCGAAGTCTGCTTTAGTAATCTCCCATATGGATCCCAAACTAAACAAGATAGCACAATTCAACTTAACCACTACGTTCAACACCTAGTCAACTTGACACCCAAACATATCTCCTTAAACCATAATTAATCTCCAAATAAAGAAATTAACAAGTTTGTAATTCCACTTGACACGATATAAATATCATGTGTACAATTCAGTACTTTGTTTTTTTTTTTCCTCATTGAGTTTATTGGTACATTTTAGGTATACAGTACAGTTACATTCATCA